>NC_068994.1:51908800-51910668 GCF_001194135.2 Octopus bimaculoides | reverse complement strand
GCTGAAAGTGGGGGTGGCATCTGGGAACGGTTCTCTTTAGATTCCAAAATCTGAAATTAGTAAAACAAGCCACATATAGACAAGAGAAATGAGAATGGAGTTCAGTAAAATCTGGGGTCTTTTTTTTGTCTTTTTTAAATATTTATAATCTTTTGATATACAGGGTGAAGCACTTTAAATTTCTTTTAAAACATTTTATTACATTAAAATTTCTATTTGACAAACTGAAAAGGGAGCTTGACAAAACTAATTAAATTAGCATAGAATAATGGTTTCATGTTTTTTTATAATTAAGATCTAAACTACATTATTTACAATTGACGGATATTTGTCCCCATCTTGTTTGTTTTTAACACAATGTTTTGGCTGATATACTCTCCAGCCTTCTTCAGGTGTCTTGGGGAAATTTCGAACCTGGGTTCTCATTCCTAAGGTATTCTTCGATGTTATTATTATTATTGTTCAGGTCACTGTTTGGAATTGAACTCTGAATCTTGGGGTTAGTAGCCCGTGCTCTTAACCACTAGGCCATATGTCTTAGGAATGAGAACCTAGGTTCGAAATTTCCCCAAGACACCTGAAGATGCCTGGAGAGTATATCAGCCGAAACGTTGTGTTAACAACAAACAAGTTGAGGACAAATATCCGTCGAATGTAAACAATGTACATAATTCTTCATCTCTTAAATATAGAACTTTATTATTATTAAGCTGGGGTCAGGAACAAATTAGCATAAAATGTTGATGGAAGATTATAATTTACACCACTTTAGAACAATAAAGTTTGTCATAGAACCTGGGGTGGTCTTAGGCAGGTTTGTATCGAAAGGGTTAATTAAGTTTAGTGCAAATTAAGAGTAATTTTATTAAAATATTTTTTTTTTAGAGTTGAAGGTTAATCCTTTAATATCCAGATTATTCTGTCAAATGTAATGTTTATTTATTCACATCATTTTGAATTAATCATACATTATCTCATAGCTTTGAGACTCCAATGATGTAGAATTACACAGAATGACATTGTAGGGTTGTGGTGAGAGACCAGATCTGGCCGGTTTGAATGCTTATGGGTTAATAGGCAGTGTACAAGTGATTGAATGGTCAAGACAGTGAATTATCAACCATTTCCATCGATGAATGCTGTAATAAAAGAAGCAACAGTCCTCGTATACTCACAAACACAACTAGTATTTTCTAAGATCACGCCTTTGAAACCACCATTTTCAGAATTATAAATAGCTACAAAGGTAGCTAAAATTTACATTGACTTTTGTAAATATGAAATTGTAATTCATAAGCAAATAAAAAAAAATGCAAAAGACATTGATGGTGTGAGTGTGTGTGTATGGAAGGTGCCGAAAAGATCCTGGCTTCAAAGGTATTACAAAAGACCTGGTTGGAAACCCAACCTTCCAAGTTCTTTTACAGGGCTTAGAAAAGCTGAAGGACTACTGCAATAAATGTGTGAATCTGAAAGGGGAATATGTTGAATTAAAATCATAATTTACTGATCCTCCTGTATTTTCTTTTGCTCAAAGCCAGAAGCTTTTCAGCACCCTTTCTGTGAGTGCGAACATTAGAAGCATCAGTTGTGGTGTGCAAGAGAGACGATTGCGCTGGTATGGACATGTGGTGAGAATGGATGAGGATAGCTGCGTGAAAAAGTGCCACACCCTAACAGTTGAGGGAACCCGTGGAAGAGGTAGGCCCAGGAAGACCTGGGCTGAGGTGGTGAGGCAAGACCTTCGTACATTGGGCCTCACCGAGGCGATGACTACTGACCGAGACCTTTGGAAATGTGCTGTGCGTGAGAAGACCCAGCAAGCCAAGTAAGATCGTTGCCAGTGCCCCTGGACTGGCTTGTGCGGG
>NC_068994.1:51897454-51908602 GCF_001194135.2 Octopus bimaculoides | reverse complement strand
TCTTGTGCGGGTGGCACATGAGATGCACCATTTTGAGCGTGGCCGTTTTCGTGCGGGTGACACGTAAAAGCACCCACTACACTCTCTGAGTGGTTGGCGTTAGGAAGGGCATCCAGCTGTAGAAACTCTGCCAAATTAGATTGGAGCCTGGTGTTGCCATCCGGTTTCACCAGTCCTCAGTCGAATCGTCCAACCCATGCTAGCATGGAAAGCGGACGTTTAACGATGATGATGATGATATATATATAGAGGGGAAAAAATAAGTTCAAACTTTTTGAGAGGTCCAAAAAGAGAGAAAGAATGATTTCTAATAAAGATTCATCATATTCATAAAAAAACAGCCAGAGCAAGTAATAAGAATATGAAAATAGTAGTTGAAAAATATTGTTATAGGCATAAATATACCATAAACAACTATAGAAAAATGGAGGAGACAAAAGATGTTGAATCAAAATTAGATTTAATCCTATTTTGTATTAAATTTAATTTTGATTCAACATCTTTTTCTTCTCCATTTTTCTATAATTGTTTATGGCAAGTTTATACCTATAACGATATTTTTCAGCGTGTATATATATATATATATATATATACATGACACAAACACACACACACAAAGATGTTACCATCAGTTGTGTTTTACAACCCATTACCACCAACACCACCACCAGTGATTCTCAAATGGAAATAGAGAAAAGTGGAAAAATAAGAAAGAGAAAGACTTGGTGTATATAAGTTATGTGAACTGTTTAATTTGATGATAGCAGGTGTTGGAAAGAAAAAGTTAGTAAAAAAAAAAAAAAATTAAACAAACATATAACTGAACAACATAAGCAAAATTACATGAAACCTGAAACAAGTGAATGTGCAAAAGGCAAATGAAATAGAAAAGAAAAAGATTCCGGAGTATTCCATTGTAATTTAACCCTTTCGTTACCATATTTATTTTGAGATGCTCTGTTTTTCTCTCAATTATTTTAAATATAACAAAGAATTTAGTAAAATAACTTAATTATCATTCAGCTAGTGTTAGGAACATAAATTGTGACTAAGGTTTGGTGGCAGATTTTATTTCAAAACTTATGAGAATATGACATTTGTACTACATGATGTGATCCTGTTCACCAATGCTGAACACTGTTGCCAGAGTCAGTAATTTGGACACATCCAGCTCAGTTACCTTCATGCGAATCCTTCATTGAGCTAGTTTTGTTAAATCTAGCTCAATGAAGGACTCAGTTATAAGCAGAAGCAATCATTGAATTGACACAAGTGTTTTTTTTTTGTTTTTTTTTTACTAGTTTATTGCAGTACCAGGTTCAATTCATACCACAGGAAAATCAACCTGCAATTGACCTATGCCCTATCCAGGAGAGATATTCACCTCCTCTCCAGAGAGTACCAAATCAATTTAGCAACAATTTAATTACATTTATGCAATGCCCATAGGGTATCTTGACCCACCACCATTTCCGGTACTATGAGTCTCTCCGTAGTTGCAAGACTAGAAATACCACATGAGTTGCCATCAAAGAATATACTGTCATAAAAAAAAAAATGTGAAGATACACAGGATAATGTAGTCCTAAATACACTGCTTGAAATAAGAGACAGAATTAGTCACAGGTAGGTGATCTTTAAGCACAGGTGAGTCTTCATCCAACAGACCTTAGGTTAAACAACAACAAAAACAATTAAAGTCTCGCGGGAGGGAGAGGTGAGAGAGGCAAGTCAAACGTAATAGAAAGCAAGATGGGGTGTGAGTGAATCTATAAGTGTATAAATATGATGAAACAGAAGCAGTAAAAAGCAGAATGGAAAAATAATGATAATAATAATAATAATAATAATAATAAACAGCAATGTCTCACATACTTTGCTGATATCGGAACTGGTCGAGCTGAAGCTAGTCTCGCTAGCATTGTCGGAATTCTCCGCATCAATAAAGACCTGGTGGAAAGCCGTAAAACAGAAATATGACAAAAGGTTCATTGACACCTCTTGCACAGATTACTACTTAATCTACGCATTCAGCTGCTCTCATGCACACTGCACTACACAGCACAAGTAAGTAAGCAGTATAAACTCACTTTAACAAAGCCATAATTTGGCAAATGCTTTTTCGTACAAACTGCCGACACCAAAATACACATTCAGCTATCACACAACAATGCATTACTATACTATATAATACTGTCAACTAAGGCAACCATACTTAGCTTGTTACCTTCGCCTTAACAAAGGCGGAGGTATTGTTTTCAGTTGTGTTTGCTTGTCTGTGGACAAGATTATCTCAAGAACCGCTCGATCGATTCAGATGAAACTTCAGGAATGTTTGGCCTCATGACTGGCACGAACTGATTAGATTTTAGGATCGATCTGGTACCAGACAAGAATTAACTTTTGAGAGCGGTAGGGTTCATTTTTAGTATTTGGTTAGCCTGGTGCTATTAGCAAAAGATATTTGCCCCAAGTGTCATACAGTAGGACTGAACCTGGAACAATGCACTTGGGAAGCAAAATTAACCACGCAATCACACCTGTGTCTTTGGTACGATATACAAATTATTGATGTTGTAAATGAAGAGAAGAAGTGTTAACACACACACATGCACGTCTCTCTTGCCAAATCTTCCTCATATTCTAGTGTTTAATTCTTTTTATTTTTACATAACAGTTCCTAACTGGAATTTTAAAACTTCTTGGAGGGAAATTATTAATCTACCATATGACCAAATACGGTTTAAAATTGAGTCCAAAAGTACCAGTGCCTGATCATCATAATCATTATCATTGTCATTTAATGCCGGTTTTCCCTGCTGGCATGGATTGGACAAATATACAGAAACATAAGTGATTCGTGAAAATATAAAAGATATATGTGTATGTATGTGTGCAAGTGTGGCATTCTTTTGTCATAGATAGGGCAATAATACTAAAGATACATACACACTCACACACTGAAATTTTAATCTTACTGGAGTTTTGCTGAAATACTTAAGATTTCACATTAAATATTTCTAAGGAAAAAATCCTTTTGATTTGAATCATTAGTATTTCTGTAAGACTCTTACTCTTTTACTTGTTTCAGACATTTGACTGCAGCCATGCTGGAGCACCGCCTTCAGTCGAGCAAATTGACCACAGGACTTATTCTATCGGTCTCTTTTGCCGAACCGTTAAGTTACGGTGACGTAAATACACCAGCATCGGTTGTCAAGCGATGTTGGGGGAACAAACAGACACACAAACACACACACACATATATATATATATATATATATATATATAGGACAAGCTTCTTTCAATTTTTGTCTACCAAATCCACTCACAAGGCTTTGGTCGGCCTGAGGCTATAGTAGAAGACACTTGCCCAAGGTGCCATGCAGTGGGACTGAACCCGGAACCATGTGGTTGGTAAGCAAGCTACTTACCACACAGCCGCATTCATGGATAGGGTCCTTTAAGGTCTGATAGGACTGTTTAATCCTTAGAATAAGATAAACAATGAAAGATATTTAAGAATAACTGAGGAAAAATACCCTGAGACACCTGCTGCATGAAGTTTTAATGGAAAGCAGTATACAAGTAATTCTGATTGAGATCAGGGCATGCAAAGGAGAATTCTGGAAATTAAATATAAACTGCACTGAAAAACAGGTATGACCTTTAGTAGTACAGTGGAAACCGGACATGTTTCGGTTTTATTAGACACTTATCAGCAAAACATTAACACAAGCTCAAACTAAAGAGAAAAGAACAGTATTTCACAATATATATATATATATATATATATAGATATTACACATACATATTATATATATATATATATATGTATATATCTGCAAATATTTTTTTAACAATATATTAAATAAAAGATACTTTGAATCTTATTCACCAAATCCCAGAAAGAGATTAGTAATCCATCATTATTGTTTTAACATGCCTTTTTTTTTTTTGCTTGCTTGTATCAGATGGAATTTGGTGAAGCAGATCAACACCTGGATGGCCTTCTTGTTGCCAACCCTCAGCTGTTTCCAAGCAAGGTAATAGTTTTGGACCTAACAGTTTTGTTTTTTACAGAAGACAAGAAAATAAAGGACACCACTTATATGACAGTGACACTCATTTACAACACACACAAACACAATGGACTTCACAGTTTCCATGCACCAAATCCATTCACAAGTATTTGGTCAGTCCATGGATATAGCACTAGACACTGGCATTATTCCCATGCAATGGGAATAAACCCAAAACCACATGGCTGGGAAGCAAACTTCTTAAACCACACAGCCATGCCTGCACCTATACTACATTTAATTAGAAATGAATAAAAAACACCTACCTGTGAAGGTGTGCAGCTCTTATTGCTTTTCACTGTTACAGGTGTGTTTTCCACACTGCTTTTTTCTACCACCAAATACTGATCTTTTCTGCTCCTCCTGAATTGTGTAATTAATTCATCATGATCTTCAGTTTGAGGTAGATCATTTGGATAACTAAACTGACGACGTTTTGGTGTTTCACCTGAGAGAAAAGAAATAAAAAGAAAATACACAAACATTTAGAACCATGAGGAAGTATCTATGTTGTCAATTTGCAAGGAGATTGTCATTTCTAGACCCTGTCAGCAGTACTTTGTTAGTCACTGGTTAACGCACACAACTTTCTAACTCATGGTTCACACTTGTACCATAGAGTAGGTTTTGAGTACAGGGTGTATATGTGATGGCCAAGTCTCAAAATTCCATTCCATGTTAACCCTTTAGCATTCAGATTATTGTCAAACGTCCTGCTTATTTATTCACATTGTTTGGAATTAATCATGCATCATCTTGCAGCTCTGAGACTCTCATTATGCAATTGCTTATTTTTAGGACATTGTTGGGTAGGTGTGAGAGGCCAGATCTAGCTACTCTGAACATAAAACAGGTAGACTATTTAGGTAGATATGGCCAGTTTGAATGCTAAAGGGTTAAGCTACATCATACATAAGTACTCATGGCAAATGGCTATTTAACTAAACTATAAGGATCACATGACATGACATCAAACAAGAAAACATACATTTATGTGTTTATTTTTTTATAAGTTCATTTAATGCAACTCAACATACCTGTAGGTGAATCGTGAGCAAACTCAGCGGTGAAACTATCCACATCATTTTGTTGAGAGGTCAACTTTACTTTCAATATTTCAACATCTTGTGACATGTTCTCAAACTGAGATTTTCCACATTCGAGTAGACTCTTCAGATGTGTTGATGTTGACTCATTAGATCCCTCTGTTAAAGCAGTGGCTTCTTCCATGGCAGACACAGTTATTGAGTCTAATTTCTAAAAAGTATAAAGGAAACAAATTCATATTAAAGGCTCAATATATTTCTCATATTTACAGAAATACAGTCACGAAAAGATACGTTCTCAAGAAATCAGCATCAAGATAATTTTTTTCAAAATGTTATCAAAGACATTGTTTTTACCTCTGTTTGGTTTATCAAAACATTTATGCTGGTATTAGCGTCTGTCTGATAAGAACTCAGTTTCTCACTAACAACTGACAAGCAATCATCCCAATTCTAGGAAGTAAAAAGAAGACGAGAGTAGAAACATTGTTAGTAGTGAATAGAACATGTCAATTTATAAATGCAAGAAAACAGGTATTGAGAAGTTTTGGTTTTTGCTTAAAAGCCTAGGATTTGAAAATATTCATATTTAAAAATAAAAACACCACTAGAAGTGTTACATAGAATATCAAAGTTCTTGGAGAAAGAGTTTGTAGAAAAAAAACAGGTTTGAACATCAGTGCCAATTGCTTTCTATACCCTGTCACCTTGTCACAAGAGATAGCAACTGAAATAATATCGTTCCTGAACATGAAGGCATCAAGGGAGCTTACTTGCCCCAAATTACTGTGTCAGTTTAAAAGCAAAAACAGACACATTAGAATAATGTAGCCTTATATATACATTGCCTGAAAAAAAAGAAATAAAAATAAAAAAAGACGACCTGTCATTTACCTTTATGTATAAACTGTATTCTAATATAATAAACCAGTGTAATGTTTGAAACACTTCACACCAGTCACACCAGCACACATACATATATGTCCTATTCTCTTTTACTCTATAATGAAGGACTTTGATTCACATTACAAAACACTTCAATGACTCTTGGTAACATAAACTACATGTCACCTCAAAGGTGGAACAACAGTAATTACATTTGAATACATGACTGAAGAGGGAGGAAAATTCAATAAAAAAAAGAAGATGCCTAACCTGTGAGGCTTTCTGGAAGTGCTCATTAAATGCAGTTTTTGTTGTGGTGCACTTCTGTTGAGCATCATCAACTTCATTTTCAACCTGTGAAGAAACAAATTCTTTTATTCCATCAATAAATTTAGCCAGTACCTCATGGCCATGCCAGGGTACATGTTTAACCCTTTTGCTACCAATCTGCTTGAGAATACCCTACGTAATATGACACAAATGTTTACAGTGATCTGGAAAAAAAAAAATCTTTTATCAAATTTCATATTTATTTTGTTCCAAACAATAACAAAATTAATTTTATGAAATTCCTCATAGAAATATGGTAAGAAAAAGGTTAACTAGTATGACTATTTTTTTAAAATTTTGCAACAAGTAATAGTCTCTCTCTCTCTCTCTCTTTCAAAACAAAAAAAATTTTAGGGTTATATTATTACAAAAACAGAGCCAGTATGTACCTTTTGCACAGTTTCAATACAGGAATCAATTCCAAGTTTAGTATGTCCCAAAACCTCATCTGATTGTTGGCCAATATATTCCTGGCTTGCTTTTATTTCACTATAAAAGAAATAATAAATAAAAATAATTACTGTGCCATTGGCATAGAATTTCAAATTAATGTTTTCTGAAAGTTTAATTTATTTAATTATTTCTAAGAAAATGAGTGCATGCAATAGAAGATAACTGAACAGTGACAGAGAAAGATTCCAGAAAACCTGATGAGTGCTGGGGCTTCACAATTGAAATACCTAATAATAAATCAAGACAACTGATCATTGATGATGATAATTTTACATTATAAAAGTCAAGCTGGTCTCCATCTCTGTGTGTTGTACTATACTCACAAGCCAATCAAAACCTCGTGAGTGGATTTGACAGACAGAAACTGGAAGAAGCTAGTTGTATGTGCGTGTCTGTGTATGCACACAAGCATGGAAAAGTTGACATTAAAGATGACAACAAGTGTATCCATTAGTAATATGGTCACAGAAGGATCAAACGTCAACTAGGTAATGGTAAGCAAGTGAAATCAATATTGATTTCAAATTTTGCCACAAGGCCAGCAATTCTGAGGGCGGAGTAAGTCAATTACATTGACCTCATTGCTTAATTGGTACATATTTTGTTGACTCTGACAAGATGAAAGGCAAAGTTGACCTCAGTGAAAGTTGAACTTAGATCGTAAAGATGGACGAAATGCTAAGAAGCATTTTGCCTGACATGCTAATGATTCTGACAGCGTGCTGCCCTAAGTGAAGTAAATATTAAATTGTAACAAAAACCTGACTTATCTTAACAAAAATATGACTTGGACAAAGAACTAATCTGGTTTAGCAAATATTTCTATCGAGGCACTGAGCCCAATTTCAAGCAGTCAACCTTTTATTTTAGAAATAATCAAAAAAAACCTTTAATCCTTACCTTTGTAGATTCTCAAACCTCTTGTTCTCCTTCTGAGCAGTGACTAACTTGCTAATCTGTAATAAGAAATACAAAACACATTTATCATTCGAGGATTATTTATTAAAATGACAGACATGGACAAACACACGTATAGGATGCATGTATAAATGGAAATACAAAAATATTTTTTTTTAATTCCGAAAGAAATAAAATATGCTAAGAAAATATCAATACTTACTCTTTCATTCACACCTGAGGAATTCTCTCTTTCTTTCTGTGCCAACTTGATACAATCCATTGCTTGAGTTAAATACTAGGAATAAAAGAAAACGGAAATTTTAAGTCAAGGCAAACTCAAATATTTTAAAACAACAGTATTTCAGTGGAAGGGTCCATGAAATAAATACCAGTGGCATACTGGAATCAATGCAATCAACTAACACCTGCCACAAATTTTCAGGCCTTGTGCCTACCATGGAAATGTGTTGATTTAAATTCCAAACATCAGATTAATAATGACAAAGCTATTTTACTAAATTCTTCATTAATTAAAAAAATTAATTGAAACGAAAATCACTAATTGGAAAATAATATTCAAGATTGAGAATAATGTATAAACTAACATGGCATCACTTACTTTTTCAAGATTCGAATTACAGGAAGTGGATTCTTCAATATTCTGTTGCATCTGTTGAATCTGGTCCTGCTGCCAGTTAACGTGGTCAGTGACAAGTGCTGAGAGTGAGGACAGTTGTGCTGTTAATCCTTTAGACAGCTGCTGTATGAATTGCTCAAGTTCAGATTTCTACAATGAATAAACAAATAAATAAATAAAAATTCTAAGACTTAAAATAGCTGAAATTTAGAAAGACTCATAACCAATCTGCTGAACCATCAGCTCTTCAGACAGGAATGTAACATAAATTTGCTTCACTGACAAAAGTAAAACGGACAGGAGTAGGAACAGAGTAAAACCAAGGCGAGTCCTCACATCCCATAGACCAGGGGTTTTCAAACTGTGGTCCGTGGACCACAGGGTGTCTGCAAGGACAAGACAGGGGCCCGTAGGCAGCAAATATTTTTTATGGGCAATTTGATTTTATATATGTTTTTTAATCGAAATCTTTTAATTGACAATAAACCTATTTGTTAAATACTGTTAAATAAATAAATAAATGTAAAAACATGTTATTTTAAGCAAATATTTATGTATAAATTTCATAAGCGTTTATAAGGGGGTAAAGCCTGAAATATAAAGGGGTCCGCAAGTCAAAAAGTTTGAAAACCCCTGCCATAGACCAAAGCCTACAGCTATCTCAAATGATTCCCAGTTGCTGCTTACTTTAACAACTCCACATCCATATCTATTCCATTATGGTTAGAGGTGACTAAGTACTGACAAGATTTATTTTGCAACATAGTGGGTCTCGGTTCAATCCTATTCTGTAGTACCTTCTGTGTCTTTTACCATAGCCTTGTACCACCCCAAGTCTTATCAGTGAAACAGGAAACAGAAATGTTATGGGAACCTGTTCGGATAGATTGTGTTTGTTCTGCAGTGTAAGACTTAATCCAATACCCAACTTAACATCACCACCACCACCAGGTCATTGGGTACCTTTAGCACCATGCAATCTGTTGCAAGCATTGAGGCCAGGTTTCTTGGATGTAAGATTTAAACTAATGCACAGTTTACTACCACCACCACTGCCACCATTACATTGTAGTGGCTTTTAGCACAGTGCACTCTCCTGCAAGCATTCCAACCCAAAGATATCTTCATTCTTCCAATAAAGTCTTGTAGGTCTTGCATAAGTCACAGGCATTACTCACCCACTTCAGACTACTCTTTCACCATTCTTGCATCAGTCATTAGACTCAGTCATGCTGGAGCACCACCTTCAGCATGAACAGCCACATTGCATTTTATAATAGTGCAAACATAAAAGCAAGACAAATGCACATGTACAACTGGATTCTGGACCCCCACCCCCGCTACCAAATTCAACTCAAGAGGTATTGGTCAACCCAAAATTACATGGATGGTTAAATGCAGATTAACCAAATAGTTTGCAAGTACAATCTGGTAGGTAGAAATGCTGTGGTACCGAAATGGCCAGTTTAAAAGCTATAAAGTTAAAGAAAATATCTATCTCACCTGCTTCTCCAACTGCTGCTTAAGCTGCAACCTCAGCGTCTGTATCAACTGGAAAGCGTTCATCTGTGACTGCAGACTGGACACTAGTTCGGAATCAATAGCTTTCAAGTGGTCAACGCTGTTTTCCTAATGAACAACAAAAACAAAATAATTATTTCAAATTTGGCACATGGTCAGCAATTCTAGTGGAAGGGAATTAGTTGAATATATGGGGGGGGGGGCTCCAAAAGGGGTCTCAGGGAGTAGCATCCCTGCCTTCCTGAGCTAGTTTTCCATCACATTTCTTAAAAATCGTGCTAGAGGCCTTGGTCTTGAGACCACTCATGTTTAGAAACTGAGGTTGGGGGTAAGCAAGGGCATGCTCCCCGTAGAAAATCCAGCTCCAAAAAAGCCTCATATTAGCAAAGGAAAATGGGCACCAGCCAGCCCAAAGGTTGGGGTGGGCTGCACCTGCCCAGCTCGGTTGCTATGGCATTGAGGTAGATCTGGCCACCCCTGTTAATGGAGACAAAACCCAGATTTAAAACACTGGATGATGATACTGACCCCAGTACTTGACAGGTATTTTATTTTATCGAACCCAAGATGATGAAAGGGACTGAACCTGGAACCATGTGGTTGGTATGCAAGCTACTCAACCACACAGCCACAAATTTTTCTGGAATAAAAAATCTTTTACTGTTTCTTGAGCAAACACCATACCTGCATCTTTGTGACTTCAGTTGTAGTCTCTTTCAAAAAGCTGTTTGTCTCTTCAAACTCGTTCCGTTTAGTAGATTTCATTTGGTCAGTGTGTTTCTTCACATTTTCTACCACATTGAACCAGGACTTTAACATGCTGCCAGAATGGGTCTTCAGAACTTCTTGTAGACCATCTAAAAGAACAATAAGAAAAGCAGTTATAAGTGGAATGAATCTTCATGGCTTCAGAAGAATATAACTATTTGGCATTTTGCTGCCTGTCTGACTGCAAATTCAGTATCAATATTTTCTTTTAAGGTCCACCTTCCATGTTGAGAAGGTCATGATGAGGAGAGGGGAGAATCGCAAGGCCGTGGCGAGAAGATGGAGGTGGGAGGCTGTGGCAAGGTCATGGCAAGAAAGGGTCACAAGGTTGTGGTGAGAGGGAGTTGTGAGGTCATAGTGAGGAGAGGGGAGTCACGAGGTCGTAGTGAGAAGAGGGGATCACGAGGTCGTAGTGAGAAGAGGGGATCACGAGGTCGTGGTAAGGAGAGGGGATCACGAAGTTGTAGCGAGGAGAGGGGAGTCACAAGGTTGTGGCGAGGAGAGGGGGATCACGAGGTTGTAGCGA
>NC_068994.1:51890996-51897444 GCF_001194135.2 Octopus bimaculoides | reverse complement strand
AGGGGTGTCACAAGGTCGTGGCGAGGAGGTGGTTACAAAGTCGTGGTGAGGAAAGGGGTGTCACAAGGTCGTGGCGAGGTGGTTACAAAGTCGTGGCGAGGAGAGGGGTGTCACAAAGTCGTGGTGAGGAGAGGGGTGTCACAAGTTCGTGGCGAGGAGAGGGGTGTCGCGAAGTTGTGGCAAGGAGAGAGGGGATGGCGTGAAGATATGGGCAAGTTGAGTGAGAAAGACTTATGCAATGCTAAAATGCGACTTACTCAGCTGAGCAGTGTTGTTATCATGGAATTTAGATACAACACCCATCATATCGTCAGTGATTTGGTGCATGCCTTCAACAGAAGCTTGGAACTTTTGCTGGAAATCCGTCATCTGTTTGCTGTTGCAGCTCTCTACCTTCTTCTTGCGGTCCAGCTTCGCATGCAGGCCATACACATCCGATGTGGAGTCATCTGCTGTGGTTAACAGCTGCAATATTGTTGCAATTGGAAATGGAGTGAGAAAGTAATAGGTAAAAAAACCGAAACGAGAGGAAATAAAAAGCAAAACATCACCCCCTCCCCACACACCTTATGTTTTTTTTTCCTTCGTTTTCTGTTCCTACTAAACACATTATCACCATCTGTTTATCTCTCTCTCTCTCCTCTTGATAAAATAGAAACGAGCAAGCAACACATGGCAGTATCCCAGTGATGTCTTTAGTCATCATTATCATCAACATCAATTTAATACCCACTTTTCCATGCTTCCATAGACCAGACAGAAGTTGTTGAGGCAGATTTTTCTATGGCTGGATGCTCTCACTTGCTGCCAGCCCTCACTTGCTTCCAAGTAAGATAATAAGTCATCATAGGCCAGATATGGTTTCCACATTAGACTGAAAACAACTTCAGTTGTATGACTGGCACTCATTTACAACTATCGCACACATATAGGACACATATACTCACACATGTAAATGACCAATGAGCTTTTTTTCAGTTTACATCTACCAAATCCACTCTCAAAGCTTTGATTGACCAAGGGCTATAGTAAAAGAGACTTGTTCAAGATGCCATGCAATGGGACCGAACCTGAATCTACATGGTTTGGAAGCAAGCTTCTCCAGTTCATAGCAACTCTTACAACTTTGCTATTATTCTTATTCAGCACATGGATGGTAAAATCAGTTAAGCAGTAGAACAAATACCAAATAATTTTTTTGTTAGATAGAAGAGAGAAAAAACTAGAGAGGCACAGAGATAGAAAGAGAGAGTGTATGAGTCGTCCTGTGTCAATTCTTGGAAATTACAAGTAAATTCTTTCAGTGTCTTCCATGAACTACAATGATGCCACATACATTTCTCTTTCCGCTCAGACTAAGAAAGAATATTTTATCGCAAGTGAGAGTTATCAACTTCTCAAAGAAAATCAGAACAAGTTGTTGAAAAGAAAAGAAAAAAAATGGTATCGTCTACCTTCTCAGCACGAGAATAGAGCTCGGATTCAGTCTTCATGTGTTCCGTCACCAGGAACTTCTGTTCGTCACATTCATTACTTTTGTTTGTAAGGTTGCGCATGGTGTCACTTAATTGGTTCTGTGTGACATTCAAGGTTTCTGTTGTATCTTCCAACTGGCGATCAACCTTCTCAAACAGTTCTTGTATCTGCGTATAGGAAAAATAAAAACCAAGTTGATATTGAACTAAATATAAAAAAGTTCCTAACAACAGCTAGCAGTAAATAGCCATCATCTGTAGCAACTCACAGGCTACGTGTTCCGTTCAAGTTGATCATAAACACTACAAGAATTTCTTTTAATAAACACAAAGGTAGTTTTAATCATATTAAAACATCATTCACATTCGAGATGGTCTTATGGTAATAATAAAACCTTTTGATGGCAACTTGACCAAAAACGTCCATAGTTCTATAATACAAATTTCCTCATTTAGAATGATCTCAGTTAAAACTTTCCTCCAAAATTTCAAGTTAACTTTTGTTCCAAAAAACCAGCTCAATATTGACAAAGTTACTTTCATAAATTCTTCATTATTTTCAAAATTAATTGAAACAAAGAAAGCATATTTTAGCAAAAAATATGGTAACACAATGGTTAATTCAAGCTCTGCACTTGACTGGAACTTTTTTTTTTTTAATCAACACTGGAAGGATAAGAAGACAAGTTGACCACAGTAAGATTCAAATTCAGAACACAAATATCTGTAACTAAACAGCACAAACAATTCTGTCTAACACTTAACTTTTTCATTGCGATATTTTTCTTGAAATTAAAACTGCTTTTCTTTCAATTAATTTTGAAAATAATGCAAAACACAATAACATAACTGTCGTTATTAAGTTGGTATTTGGAATAAAGTAACTTGAAATTTTAATGGAAGATTTTAATTTAGATCACAGTAAAACAAGAAGTTTGTATTACAACAGAGCCAAGAGTTGGTACTCAAGGGCTGGTTGGTACTGAAAGGGTTAATGTTTGTACCAATCCACTACCTTAGAAAACAGCCAGGTGAAGAGGATGAAACAAAAGGCTCCTGGAATATTAGTATAAATACAGGCAAGGACTCACCTTGTCTTTCTCTTCTACCAATGCTGTAATTCGGTCTTCCATTTCTTTCACCACTGTATCTTGCTGAGCAAGTTTTGTAACCATAGAACTGCAGATTATAAAGGATATCAAATTAAAAAGAAAGCCAAGAGACGCACAAGACAAGAGAGGGGGGGGGTTCTTTGTATTTTTGATAATCCTTGGTAATATAATCAAATTTTATCTTCAATATTCTATTCTTGCTTAGAAATATTACTGCTATTTCCTTTTACATAATGGAAAAATTATACAAATAGTAAAGCACCAGACTAAATGGTTTACGCTAATTAATTTTCACTTTCTACATTCTTAATTAGTCTTGCCAGTAGTAATTTTGCATTTCATACTTCTGGGTCAACTACATATGTATGTATATATAGATAGATAGAGAGAGAAAGATTTATATATCTATACACAAACACCAATAAAATGAGGTACAATAAAATACATAAGCAAAATCAGGCTCAATAGTAGACACCACAACCCACTCCAGAATCCAGCATTATACAATGTGGGCCATCATATTCTGGACAGGTTAGAGTGCAGAATATGAGCCAAATAATAGAAACAAAAATAAGCTTTATAGGACATACACGTGTTTCAACTATATGCCAAAATAATTACGTAACAAAAGTAGAAACAGTATGCAATCATACATTTCACCTCATCAGTGTCCCACCATAAATACAAGCTATGTTGACGCTCCAGACACATACCACACACACACAGCATGTAAATGATCAAAAACCTCGGAGTTACATAAAATAGCACGATGCTCTGAGAGAGACATGGCATTGTTTAGACTTCATTGATGTGTTTTGTCTGCTATTTACTGTGACATGTTGATCATTTGCAAAATGGAAGTATAAAGAGATTTCAAAAAAAAAAAAAAAAAAAAAAGAAAGGAAAAAATATTTAAAAGATGCCGAAATGGAAGTTAAAGCCACATACTTGTAGTTTTCTTCAGCCAAGAATATGCCGTTTTTCTCTCGAGCTGCAAGCAAATCTTTCTTTAGCGTTTCAATCTCATTGGTGTACTCCTGTAGTAAAAGAAATTCCCATCATTACTAACAAATAAACTGGAGAAGGAAAGAATGCAACACCTTATGAATGCATTAGTGCACATAAGGTAAAGACTCCTTTTGATCATGAATAACCATGGGATTGCACCTAGAAAGGCCCACTCCGAGGCACAAGTCCAACAGTTGACCATGTATACCAGCCTCCCTTCTCTGCACCACTGATGCTATCTAAGGAAAAGGCAAAGGGACCAATACAGCTTGGCACAAGTGACATCACAACTCATTTCTACAGCTGAGTGAACTGGAGCAACATGGAGTAAAGTATCTTGCTCAAGAACACAACACACAGCCCAGTCCAGGAATCAAACTCACTACCTCATGATTGTAAGCCTGATGCTCTAACCACTGAGCCATGTGCCAACAAGAGTTACAAAATTGTACCTGTAGGAGAAACACGTAAGAGATATCCCCTATTAGAAATACTTCAGACAGTATCAGATAATTAGAAGCAGGTTGACATTTGAGAGCTAACCTCTTCTATGACAACAGTCATAGTTTCTTTATCAAAAAAAAAAAGGAAAATTAAAAAACAATTTCTCCCTCAGATGAAATGTAAATATTGTAATAAAACATATTTTGAAACTGACAAGCACCATTTATACATCTGTGTGTGTGTGTGATCTTTTAATGCTGCATTCTATCTTGGTATGGATTTGATGAACAAAGGTTGAGAGGATAGGGGCAATGATAAATATGAGTGGGAAGAAAGATAAGGGAAACGATGATCAGAGATTAGGTAGGATTAAAGGGCTGATTGTAGTAACTGGTGGATCAATATTGAGGATGTTATTGGTGATACACAAGTTTGAGGGAAAGTCAGAGAGAGTATGTGCTGACTGGCAGCGTGGGTTTGAAGAGCAACAGAATAGTAGTAGAGAGGAGACAGATGTGAGAAAAGAAGATGATGTATGGGTGGACAGACTGCAAAAGTGTGAAGGGAGAAGGTAAATGTAGAATGAGGGAAGAGTGAGAGATGTCTGGTGACGGAAGTATATGCATATAATAGAAAATGTTGGTTCATACTTACTTTAAGGAGAGCTTTCTTTGTTAGTTTCTGATTAATTTCAGGTCTGTTCTGAATGTTTTTGGCCCTATGGGCATAGTCCAATGTGCTTAGAGTTTCCTACAATATACAATTTAAAACCTGAAGAATCAAAATAATTCTGGCAGCAAAAATTACTAAAAAACTGAATTTTTTTTTAATGATCAATGATGAACATGTTTGAGAAAAAAAACAAATTAAAGATAATGAAATATGCCCCAGCAAAGCCACAAATGACAGGCTAAAACAGGTAAAAGAAACTAAAGATTTTTATTTTAGACAAAGAAAAGAAACATGCTTTTATATATATATATATACACACACATTCGCAGTGAAACTGAAAAAAGGAATAACTTACCTCAACGTTACAGAGGGATGGTGCAATTGTAGCTATGATGCATGTTTTTGTTTTACCCCCTAAAGAATCTTGCAGCAGTCTTGTTAGTTTGCTCTCTCTGTAAGAGAACAGAGAGAAATAAATAAGCTTCTACAAATATTATTGTAATTGGTGGATGAATGTGCGTGTGTGTTAGCATGTACACGTACACATCATTTCTTGTATGAATACAAACTTTGTTTTACATCTGTTTTTTCATGGTTACATGGGTTGGATGAGTATGCCCTTCATTACACTAACCTTTTCCAGATTTTCAAGTAAGGGATCTCTACTCCATAGGGCTCAGTCTGCCTACATGACAACAGTTTAAGTGTTCAAAGTGGTGGGGAATAATACCTGATGGTTATTTTTTGGATATTTAGCTCATCCTCAGAGATGAAGACATTTCGATATTTGAAATGAAGAGGGTGGGATGTAAAACAGTAAATCATGCTTTGACATATTGTGAAACAAGAGATTAACAATGTGTTCCTAGCAACTCCTGAATCTAAATGAACAACTAATTAATAACAGGTAGAGTCAAGATAGGTTAGAAAATTACTTGAACAAAAAAAACCTTACCTGTAAGGAACATGAGGAGCATGTTCTACAAGGGCTGTAATGACTCGTCCAAGGGTTAACAGACTCTGGTTGATGTTACCTGGATAAGAAAATAATAAACACTATTTCTAACCTCCAGCACCACCACCACCACAACCCATCTCCACTACAGCAACAAAAACAATAACAAACATATTTTCTCAAGAAAAATGATCCCAATTTCTAACATTAACAGAAGGCCACAACTTCTAAGGGAAGGCTACAACAGTTGATTGGAACTCATCTGACATTGATTTTCAGGAGTAGATAAACTAGGTCAAAATCAGTCTTAGTCAGATTTTTGCTATCAGAACTTAGATAATTCTTTGCACCTCTAACAAGTCCATTGAGCCAGGATCCAAATGAGAGTATTATCAATAAAACTGATCCCGAAATGTGACTGATCCCTCATTGTCTACATTTGGCGGATATTTGTCCTCATCTTGTTTGTTGTTAACACAACCTCCAGCCTTCATCAGGTGTCTTGAGGAAATTTTGAACCTCTGTTCTCATTCCTAAGGTATTTTTCGAAGGATTTTCGAGCGAGATCGTTGCCAGTGCCCCTGGACTGGCTTGTGCGGGTGGCACATAAAAGACACCATTTCGAGCGTGGCCGTTTTCGTGCGGGTGACACGTAAAAGCACCCACTACACTCTCTGAGTGGTTGGCGTTAGGAAGGGCATCCAGCTGTAGAAACTCTGCCAAATCAGACTGGAGCCTGGTGTTGCCATCCGGTTTCACCAGTCCTCAGTCAAATCGTCCAA
>NC_068994.1:51876884-51890301 GCF_001194135.2 Octopus bimaculoides | reverse complement strand
TAACAGAAAGTTTTAATTTAGATTGCTTTAAACAGGAAGTCAATATCAGAGAAGAGGCAGCCCGAGAAAGGTGTTGGTACCAAAAGGTCAAAAGGGTTAAATTAATTTTATAATTTTTACCTGCTTCCCGAGCACGTTTGTCAACAGCACCAGAACGTCCTATGTTTTCACTGCCGGCCAAATCAACCTGAATTTTAAGAACAGAAAGAATTAGTACTTAAGTTCAATATGTATAACAAAGCAAACTTAGTTATCATAAAGCTAGTGTTAGGAACATAAATTGTGACTAAGGTTTGGTGGAAGATTTTAATTCAAAACCTATGAAAACAAGACATTAGTACTCAGAGCCAGAGGCGGTTTCAGCCAGGTTGGTATCAAAAGGGTTAATAAAGGTTAAAAAAAAAAAAAAAAAAAAAAAAAAAAAAAAAGAGACAAATGCCATCTGACCAGAAACAGGACACTTACCAAATACAGTTTTCCTGTCTTTAACAACTCTTCACCAGTAATTGTTGTATCCTTTGTATGGATGGTCACACTGAACACTGAATGGGAACGACTGAAATCAAAGATAAATGAATTAGAAACATTTGTTCAATTCCAACCTGTGTATTCCTCAGATAGAAATACAGCATATATCATCAAAAAAAAAAAAATAATAATAAATAATAATAATGATAACAATAATAATAATGATGATGATAATCCTTTCTATTATAGGCACAAGGCCTGAAATTTAGGGGAGAAGTATAGTCAATTACATCGACCCCAGTACACAATTGGTATTTATCTTATTAACCTCGAAAGGATGAAAGGCAAAGTCAACCTTGGCGGAATTTGAACTGCCTTAATAATGATAAAATGAAGTGTGCAATGCCTCCTCAAGCCTCACCTGGAAGTAGCATTCATCAAAGTGGAAGCAGTCTGTCTGCGAGAGGCTCCACGCTCAAGAATTTGATAAATCTCATCTTTGAAGTTGACTGTAATTTCTTCCATTCCATGGATTATAAGAGATCCTTGCTGGAAAAAAGAAGTCAAATGCTTATCAAGAAACTAAATATAAATGATTATGGGTTTCAACAAATATCTAACTGTGTACCTATCATATCCACCCAAGAAAACCAGTTGCTTTTACCTTCAACACTTTGGTAATATCTCGTTCATTCCCTCCTGCTGTCCCTTCTCTACATTTACCTATGCATCAAAACCCTTCACACTGAAGTATCAACTTTGGAACTCCACTCCACTCAACAACCCAAGGGATTTCAGCATTTCAAGTGGTCTTACAGGGGAAATGACTGCACATCATTCCTAAGGTATTTTTTGATGTTACTATTATTATTATTATTATTACTATTCAGGTCATTGTCTGGAATCAAACTTGAAATCTTGGGGTTAGTAGCCCGCACTCTTAACCACTACGCCATATGCCCGTAGAGTAGGCTACTAACCCAAAGATTCCGAGTTCGATACCAGGCAGTGACCTGAATAATAATAATAATAATAATAGTAACATCGAAAAATACCTTAGGAATGAGAACCCAGGTTCGAAAGTTCCCCAAGACACCTGATGAAGGCTGGAGAGTATATCAGCCGAAAAACAAGATGAGGACAAATATCCGTCAAATGTAAATAATGTACGTTGATACATTTCAATTAATTTTCCCTCCAAATATTTCATACATCAAGTATATCTTATAGTCATTGTCATATAATAATTATTATTTACATTATGTGGAAATAATTTCATAAAGTAATGATATAAATATCTCTGTAAAAAAAAATTTAGAAAAAGTTTAGTAGAATAATAGAAAAAAGTTACTTACTCGTTTTGGATCTTCATACATCCTTAAGTTACTAGTATTCCCCAGTAGATCAAATAATTCTTCATTGTACAATTCAATAAAAGAAACTCGGATAGAAAATTCAACATCCTAAAACATGAAAGCAAAAAGTATAAATGACAATTAAAAAACAGCCTTCATTTGTTTCGGTCACTGGAGTGCAGCCATGCTTGGACACTCCCTTGCAATTAATTTACATCATACTTTGACTATGGACAATATTTTTATTTACTCTATGATACAAAATACATCAATGGCATAACAAAAACAACAATACAGAAACTAATATAACTGAAGGACACTAACCTGCTTCTTCAACTCATCAAAAATGTGATTCATACTTCTTGGAATGACACCAGCCAGTGGATCATCTTCCCAACTACAGTTCACATCTTCACTCCGCTCTCCTTCCATTGTGAAGGTCTTTCCCGTCCCTGTTTGTCCATAGCTACAAAAATATAAACTGAATTCATTATACTGTTCCTGGAAAGCTGGTAAAAGTCATTTAAGCAAACCACTGCAATTTTAATTCTTTTAGGACCAACATGCTTCTGGTCCTATCATCATCATCATTTTAAAAAAAAGGGATGGATTAAAAATATCCCGAATTCTAAAAAAATTTAAGTGCAATGGAAAATAAAATAAAAAGTGAAGTTTTCACTATTACACCGATTTCACTTTGAAACTGCTGTAATAGAAACAAAAATCTTTTAATTTCATTTATTAGAAGATGAAATTTATATATTTCTTATGGTTTTTGAACAAATCTGACCATCAGAAATCACTTGTTCTTTAGGTAAACCCTCAACTTCAAAATAAGATGGGTGCATTGTAAAAATTTACTGAAAATTACTCACGCAAAAATGGTACAATTGTAACCAAGCAACACCTCATCAATAATTGGGATAACCACTGCTTTGTATATGTCAATCTGCTTGGCATCCGGAGGAAATACATAGTCGAATCCAAATGTTTTCATCTGTGTTACTATGCCCATCTTTTCGCGCACACTCACTTCTTTTTTTTCCGGAGAAATGTTCACAACAGCAAACGAACCAGACTTCTTTTCTTGTGATGTCATAGGCCTGACAAAAAAAAGACAATTTATTTCAGCGTCTAAAAGTGGTGCCAGACAAAATTCATGTTCCTTTTTATTATATTTTCGTAACAGCAGCATTAAAATATATAACAAAAGATATAAAGCACCTAAGAAAAAAAAAAAAAAAAAAAAAAAAAAATTCAATCCCAAGTCAATAACAGGGCCAGTGTTGGTCACACTACCTCCTAGAAATAATAACAAAATCTTCCTCAAATCATGCACAACCATCTTAAAAACAGCACATTTAGGTGATGTATTTCAAGGCACACTAGGTCTGAACAATATTAAGAGAACAATTAACTGGAACACCTGTAATCATAAGTCTGATCTGTTGGATGAAGGTTGACCAAGGGTTAAACAACAGCAACTGATCCAGTTCCATTTGGATCCCTGGACCCATATATCACATTAAGAAGTAGTTACTCTTTTACTGGTTCCAGTCATTTGACTGCAGCCATGCTGGGGCACCGCCCGCCTTTAGTCGAGCAAATCGACCCCAGGACTTATTAAGCACTGCACTTAGGAAGCTCATATAGACCTACTAGAAATAACAACCAAATCTAAAATCAAAGCCTACCCATCTTAATCATCTTGTTACCATATTTCTGTTGAAATACATTGCTTTTATTTCAGCTAATTAGGAAAATAATGTGAAATTTATTAAAATAACTGTCATTAAGCTCATGTTGGAAATACAAATTAGCATGGAGGTTTTAATTTGGATCACTTTAAAACAGGGATTTCTAACCTCACAGCCACTAAACCACTTAAATAAAAAAATTTTAAAAGTTTAGTGATTTCTATGCAAGAATTTAAAGACTGCACAGCCTCTCTGCATTGAAATGTCAACTATACAAATACATTATTTAAAAATCCACTATATAAATGTCAATTATACAAATTTTATAAAAGGTTTATTTAAAAAAGTTCAAATACTGTGCAAGTAGTTAAAAAGTTTATTTGGCAATCCCTTGTGTCTGAGTTCGATCCCAATGCCCAACATCATCAAATTTCTTCTACTACAGCCTTAGGTTGTCCAATGCCTTATGAGTGAAATTTGACAGACTGTGTGGGCCCATGTTTCACTACCATGTATCATACAGTCTGCCTTTCACTCTAAGGGAGAGGCCCTTTGTTGCCAACAGAGGTACACTCTCAGAACATACACCCCTGCTACTGACTTGATCACCTAGAAAACAGAAGCTATCAACCACCTCTAGCTTACCGCCGCTGGCATTTGATAGAGTCTATTTTCTGTACATTTTTAGTGTTTATTGTACCTGTGCACCTTTCACACACAAGACCTATTTTCCCAGTTAACCTCTCTCTGATGGTATTTGTGATTTGTCTGCTTTCCTACTTACTAAGACTATGGTTTTTGCTAGGTTAACTCAAAGGCCCTTCAGTTCTAGACCTTGCTTCCACACCTGAAACTTCTCTAGTTATGGTAAAAATCTTTGGATGTAAAAGTTCTTCGAACTGAATAAGCAAAATGAATTGTCTTTACAAGCAATCTTTTTCTTAATCTTTCCAAACTAACATTTTACATTTATTTTATTTGAATTTGCGCCTGATAGGTCATAACCATGCCAGTTTTCTTGATTCTTCGAAACAAGTACCAGTATTTTCATCGGTTCGAAATTTGTAAACAAAATTATTTGTAACAGAAGTTGATTGTTAAATTTCGTGCTAAAAAGTTATATTTCTTAATTTGGGTGTATACACTTAGCCTCAAGAATGTAATTCGGATTGGCATTTAAAAAAAAAAGTACAACGGTTATATTTCCTCAAGTAAACTCCACCTATAAAGTATTAGTTAAGCAGTGGCTATGACAAAGGACACTTGCCAATGGCGATAAGTAGTGGTATCGAACCCCTAATCACGTGGTTGCAAAGCGAACACCTTGACCACTCAAGGGGACACTTTCCCTTTATCTTCAACCACAAAGCACAAGTATCTATATAAATCACAAGTTCATATAGATGGAGTTTCGGAATAGCTCAGCCAGCAAAGATGGATTTTCTCCGTTTTTTTTGTTAGGATTTTTCAAATGATTTTTCCCTTTTCTTTCCCTCAGTTTTGGTCAATATATTATATTCCACATTCCGAAATATTTGGTAATCACATTTAAAATAAAAATTCCGAACCCTAATCTTCATAACACTTTTCACAATTAAAAGCAAAACGATCGAACACAAGTTAGTGTGCGAAAAACCGAAATTAGAATTTTGAAGCATTAAACAATAATTTCAGTCGTTTAAAGAGTAGAAAAGACTGTTTTTCATTCAAGACTAACGAAACCAAACATCTCTTTTCTCCATCAAATAGCGAAAGTGTGTCATAGCAGCAACTTGTATATTTTTGAAAAAAAATAGCAAAATTAAATTTGATGGGAATTGTCAGCGTAAATAGTGTTGTTTACCTCTCGATTTAATTTTTATGCCGTAAAGAAAAGGGGCTTATTTTTTTAAGAAAAAAGTATGGCAAAATTAATCAAAATCATATAATTAGAAATGGTGGGGAAGGGTGTAAGAATTTTTGCTTTGTTTTGTTTTAAATGTGAATTCCGAATGCTTCAGACAAAAACTAACGAACGAAAAAAAAATCATTTTAGTGGTGGTTACTGGGTTTTTTTTTTTTTTTTGGCGGGGGGCGATGTTTAAAATAAACATTTAAATTTTGGGGGCTGTCGTGAACGTATGGAGGTGATGACACCTAAAAAAAACTTAGGGATTTTCAAAGTATTTTTTGGCACTATCATGCTATTAGCTGTCAAGGGCTTTCCATCATTTTGAAGTATGTGCTGCAAAAAGTTTGTCAATCCTGGCGAAAACGAAGAATCCAAATAACGAGAATGAGCTATTATGCAAGTGTGTTTGTAAATACATGTTAAGTTTGAAATCGGGGAGAGATATAAGGGTGCTTGATGTAGTTTGAGGAAGAAGTTGATTTACTAAAATGAAGTTAACGAACGAATATCCTCTATGGACAAGAGTAAGTTTGTTTTAGCTATCCACGACTGGAGTTAGACTGGATGATAGCAACCGGTATTGACAAAGTGTAGTAACAACATGTCAGTCTATACAGGACCATAATAAATACAGTCTAAGAAGCAGAAAAGGTATATTAGAAGGTCTAAATTATGCGCTACAGCTAATGTAAACCAAAATCATATGCTTATCATTATTTTCCCGTCTCGAAAAACAAATTAAAAGAAAGTGCTCGCGAGAAATACATGACAGTGGAGAAATAAAGAGAATTTTTTAAAAGGCAAACATCAAACTCACCTGCATCGTACAGCCACCTTAATATTCTGATTACCATTTTTCTTGGGTCCCATTTTTTTCACTACTGTCGTACAGTAAATAACTTTCAACAAACAATCACACACGCACAATAACAGTAATAAGTCAACAAAAAGGCAGAGATTTCAGCTCCGTTTGCCTTGTGGGATTTAAATTTTTCGTATTTTGTACAATTTCAAAATAAGCCAATCAGAATCAAGGCGATTGCTGATTGGCTGGATTTCGATGTTGCCGTTCGAATTATTATTGCACGAGGGAAGAATCAAGGGGAGTTAAATCTTTCATACTAGCTCAAATGTCAAATATAACGTTTTTTACTGGAGAAGCGAAGTGACAATGTGTGGGGGGTCGGGGTTATCTTGTGGTTTGTACTATTAGACTACGTTTCTTATTTCTTTATTGCCCACAAGGGGCTAAACATAGAGGGGAAAAACAAGGACAGACAAAGGGATTAAGTCGATTACATCGACTCCAGTGCGTAACTGCTACTTATTTAATCGACCCTCGAAAGGATGAAAGGCAAAGTCGACCTCGGCGGAATTTGAACTCAGAACGTAACGGCAGACGAAATACTGCTAAGAATTTCGCCCGGTGTGCTAACGTTTCTGCCAGCTCGTCGCCTCTGTTAGACTACATTTCGTTCATTGGACTACGGTCATGATGGACCGCTGCCTTGAAGAATTTTAGTCGAACGAATCGACCCCAATACTTATCTAATTTTTTAAGACTGATGCTTATTTTATCGGTCTTTGGCTGAACGGCTATGTTACGGGGACATAAACAAACCAGCATCGGTCGTCAAGCGGTAGTGTAGGACAAACACAGATACAAACACACACACATACAGACACGTGGTTATTTAAATTAGTAACTGGGGCAAAATGAGTAATTTCTGATTTCTCGCTAATTTCTACCTGCTTGTTTGAAATCATTACGTTGCAAGTTTGCCGTCATTATTTTGTACTGTTACATTAACTCTAAGAGTAAAAATTGATCAACATACCTGTCGATGAATTTGAGAGAGTTTCAAACAGATTCGAAACATAGGTGACAGGTACTTTTTTTCTCAACTTTGACCCGATTGTAACTGAGGTTGGTAATAAAATATCTGGATAATTTTTGGTGTTTAGTAATCAATATTCTTTTCTCTTTTGGAGTTCAAGTTAATTTTTCTCCACACTTTGATCATTTTCAATTTTCAAAACTGATGCCTAAAATGGGGTAAAATGAGTCATGACTAATTTCTTCTCTTTAATTGAATGTTGCTTATATATACCGGGAAGAAAGCCACTCCAGAAGATCGTGCAAAAGTTTTAGTGAATATTTAAAGTCGAACTTTTTGACTTAATGGAGTTTCGTTAATTCTATATCATATGCCATTTTTCCATGATCCTTAAAATCCTTAAATTTTTGTCGCATTTCTGATCTTTCTGATATCTAAGGATGGATATTGATACATATGAGTCTGTTTTCAAATGTAATTCTGGAGAATTACTCATTTTGTCCCTGCTCAAAGAGAACGGCGAAAATTCTTCTGAAATGATGTTCTTAATGTTTATTGTGTTTTAAATGCATTTGGAGAACGACATTTGCTTAGCTGATATAGTTTTTGTAAGGTAGTGAACATTTGTAATTTTTTTTTTTTTTTCTCAAACTAAAAAAGTTATTAAAAAATCGTAATTGTACCCCCACCTCCGTCATATCGTTGTTATGACAGGCTTCTTTCAGTTTCCGGCTACTGAATCCACTCACAAGGCTTTAGGCGGCCCGAGTATTTAGTAGGAGACACTTGTCCAAGACTCTACGCAATGTGACTGAATGCAGAACCATGTGGTTGGGAAGCAAACTTCTTACCACACAGCCTACACCTGTTAATTTTTGTTTCTTTTTTAAATCAATTAACGGTAATTAAGACTTGATCAAGTACCTATGATCATAGGCATTCTTTTCTGTCTTTATAGTCCAAGATAATGACTAAATTATCCAGTGAATTCTTCCTCTTTATTAATACAACCGAATTTTGTTTCTATTTCTAGTACGTTGATTGACCACAGACGCTGCCCCGTTATACCAATCTCATTTTGCATGTCAGTAGGTGTGTGCACACCCAACCCGCTAATTATTTAATTTATTATTATTATTTTTATTTTTTTTTTTTTGCAACATTAAATTTCTATATAATTACAATCCACACTATCTGAAAGGTATTTATAAAAAATTTCATTAACAAATATCCATTTTTCTGAAAGTTATGACAAAACAAAATTGATTCGTGTGAATTATCCAAAACTCTTCTGGATCTGTTCCTTCCGAAATATTTTTCGCATCGAATTCTGAATATAATCGTGATCTACATTGTTTCAAAGGTGTTTGTAGAAACATTCATTGTTGAAGATAAATTTATCAGTATACAACCATAGACTTAATCCAAAACCTGATCTAATACAAATATCTTGTCTTTGAGCACTCTCTTGCAAGATTCGAGAAAGGTCTCCTCCTTGAGGATACAACCTCCTCCATTCCTCTCACTACCACGTGGGCACTAAAAATGGCAACTGTGCTGGGTGTTTCCTCTTTGTTCTCTCACTTGGCCATTAAAATAAATAAATAAAATCGAAATGGTTTTTATTTAATAATGTGGGTAAGGTGTTGACAGGATAGTACACAGATCTAAAAATGTGCAAGACACTGTATATAATAAGGGCAACTCTATGACTTTATCAGGAGCTAGGGGTCCAAGGTAAAGCTAATACTGCGTACCTATCCAGGAATATGACACTCAATGATCAGATATCAAACCATTCTAAACTTTGTGTTGACATAAATATTGAAAATTTTCTTTTCTCTAAACAGATTACTAGTCTAAGAAATTATATAATTGCATATAATTTAGTAATGCTCTAAACCAGGGTGTATATAAGAATTTGTTAAAGTTTATGAGCAATAAATCGGTGATACTTCTATTATACAAGAAATAATTTAACAAATTTTTTATTCAATTCTTAATATTTAATCATGAAAATATAATAGGATTATTTTTAACATGGGGTCTAGTAGAACAAAACAAGAATCAAAGGGGTCTATAGGCAAAAAAAAAAAAAAAACGATTGGCAATCACTGTTCTAAAGTATTAGACCATTGACACTTGTGGATAAAATAAAACTTCTTGTTCAAATGTAGTCTGACACTATATTCACACCCAGAAATAAGTCAATGTTGAGATTAAATAAGGTGGCTAGCTGGCAGAAACATTAGCACACCGGGCGAAATGCTTAGCAGTATTTTGTCTGCCGTTCTGAGTTCAAATTCCGCCGAGGTCGACTTAGCCTTTCATCCTTTCGGTGTCGATTAATTAAGTACCAGTTACGCACTGGAGTTGATGTAATTGACTTAATTCCTTGTTTATCCTATCCCCTCTATGTTTAGCCCCCTGTGGGCAATAAAGAAATAAATGTTGAGATCAAAGTGCTTGAAATATAATAGAGATGCTAATATTGTCAAATTTTTCATCTCTCAAGACAAAAGCGAAATGAATTTCAAGCAGAGAATGAAACCAACAGGGTCGGACATTATTTCTGGTTCAAGAGCTAACAACATCCTTCATAACACAGTTTTCCTACATACATTCTTGACAAAAACAAAAGTTTTTATTTATTTATTGTCTAATTTAATACCCCCACTACTACCAAATGGCACCCTCTCTCTCTCTCTTCGCCCTTTTTTAAAGCCTAAGCAGGCTCATGGGCCTGGTTTCTATGGCGTATGTGTTCCCCGCCAGCTGGACGGGATGCCAGTCCATCGCAGCTTTACTCAAGAAACAGAAAGAAAGAGTGAGAGAAAGTTGGGGCAAAAGAGTACACCAGGGGTCGCCACCTACCCCCCTGCCAGAGCTTCATAGAGCTTTAGGTGTTTTCGCTCAATAAACACACACACAACGCCCAGTCTAGGAATCGAAACCGCGAGTCCGCTGCCCTAACCACTGGGCCATTGCGCCTCCACAAATGGCACCTTACCCATCAGATTTTGGCACAAGACCAGTGATTTCAGAGGAAGGAGGAAGTTGATGACATTGACCACAATGTTTAACTGGTAATTATTTTATTGACCCAGGAAGAATGAAATAGAAAGTCATCACCAGTGACATTTTAACTTAGAATTTAGATTGATGGAAAGCTGTTTATCAGTTTGCCATCTTACCTTACACTAATGAAACGTTTGGCTCCTTTCTTATTAAACAATTCAGAAACCATGGGGAGGCTAACTGATACCATCAACTCCAGTACTTGAATGGTACTATACTTCATCAAACCCTGTAATGATGGAAAAAGCACAGCCGACCTTGGAAGGATTTGAACTAAGAAAGTAAAGAATTGGAACAAATACCACAATGCATGCTGCGTAACACTGAAGATTCTACCACCCCATCACCCTTTTTGATCTAATATAAATTTCTCTTTCTTCAGTGTTGGGTAAGTTTAAAACTTTGGAAACCATTGCAACTGGATATCAAACCATCTCTGACAATCTTTCATGTTTTAACAGGATCTGAATTAAAACCTTCCATCAAAATACTATTTGAACCCTGTCACACCATGTTCCTGCTTTGGCAGGAATAGGCTTAATATCATCACACTGGATTCCCAGTAAAGTGGTAATGAACAACAAGCATAGAAAAAGAAGATGCAACCGATTCTGTCCATTAGTTTGCATGTAGTCATTACCCTCAAGCTGTATAGACAACTATTTATTCTTTTGCTCAGGAGCCCAGGTGGAGGATAAAGTTAGACACAGGGGCCCAGTGCTGAGAGGGTTAACGGAAAAATTGGAAACTCATTTTAATGCCAACCCATTGAGATGACCTCAGTTCTATGATACAAACTTATTTTTAAAGTGACCTGAATTTAAACATTCCATCAAAATGCTGTTTTTATTTGTTCCAAACCCCATTTTAATAAAGATAATTTTACAAAATCCATTATTTTAAAAAAAATCAATAGAAACAATGGCATTATATTTTAACATATGGCAATGAAAGAATTTTATTAAGCATGGCAATTTACATGTCCCCCCCTTTTAATCCATGCAACTCCCCTTTATGATAAACACCGATCTAAAAGTTCCACTATCACCCCATTCATCCTCTTCCTCCTCATTTAATGTCCATATTGGCATGGGTTGGATGGTTTGATTGGAGTTGACCAACCAGGAAGTTGCCTTGTCTGTTTTGGTATGGTTTCTGGGGCCGGATGCCCTTCCTAACACCAGCCACTTTACAGTGCACTGGGTGCTCTTTATGTGGCACCAGCACTCCTCGTTCTAATTTGTAATTGGGCAGCTAAGCAAGTAGACAATATTGTCTCTAAAATAATATAGTACCAGAGTAAATATCTTACAATAGTGTCAATCCTTAACAATCTGGGATCAAATCCTGTTCTAAATGACTTTACTTTCCATCAATCTACTTGCTGATGACTTATTGATCACACAATGCTGGAAGTTATCTTCATCACTATTGCAAGTTGAAAACTAAAGAAAACAAATAAAATGCCAGAACTACATAAGCAAAATCATCACTAAATGTCTGTTTTCTGTGCTGGCATAGGTTGGACTGTGACAGGATCTGGTGAACCAAAGGGCTGTACCGAACTCTAGTGTCTGCTTTGGCATGTATTTCTAAGGCTGGACGTCCTTTCTAATGCCAAAATAATATTCGAAAAAAGAAAAAAAAAAGAGAGGAAAAAAAAAAAAAAAAACATTCTCAATCAGAACCATCATAATTAATTACGATACAATAAAAAATTTTTTTTTTTAAATGAGAAAATTATATATATATATGTATGCATAATATATTTTTTTATTTATATTTTTCCAATACATAATTATTTCTGAAAATATTACAACTGCCTCTATTTAGACAGTGTTGCAGTCAAACTACAGTCAAATTCATTCCCAATTCCCGAAACAAACTGAGGGAGATGAAGAGAGAGAGAGTGAGTGAGTGGGGAAGTTGGGGTGGGGTGGTGGCGAGAATACTCGACTACGTTTTCTACTAGTTTTGATATTGAATTAGTTCAGCAAATTCTTTTGTACAAAAAATAAAAAAAACACTGCTAAAAAGCATGACATCAAATTTAAAAAGAAGTTAGGGAATGCACCACAAAGAGTTGATTAACAAAAAAATTAGTGTAGCAACCATTTGTAATAAATGTATGAAGCATATTTTGGAGACAGGGAGAAGGGAAAGGCAGCTACAGAGAATCTGCATCATGAAAGACTTGATATTATAGTGGGGTGAGGGGTTGGTTTCCTTCCTTATGAGGAGTGTAGGAGGAAGAGAAGCTGAGTCATCATAACATGGAATTAGAAATGTACCAAATTATTATTATTATTATTATTATTATTATTATTGCTAATGTTAAGTGTCTATTTTTCACAGAATACTTTCAAATCATTTTTCACTTTTGATATCAGAGAAAGGTGGAGGGGAGGGGAGGGGGAAGAGAGAGAGAGAGAGAGAGATCTCAACAGGGAAGAGCTTTAAAAATATATATATAGATAGACAGATATAAATATATATAAAAGGATTTAGTGACTGTTTCGAGTTGCTACTCCAGTTACTCAAGAGGGAAAAGAAAAGAAATAATGAAAAAAAAAAAAAAAAAAAAAAAAGAGATCTTTATTACATGGTGGTGGTTTCTTCATTAATGTTAATGACGAGCATTTAATTATTTTGCCCAACAGAATTCCTACACATGAAATGAATGAAGGCATAAGCAGGTAAGTACTCCTCCAACACAAATATACTTAACATAACTGTTACACTGGCACAGCGTGACATAACATGATAAGCCTGGATCTTTTGAATTACAGGTAAGAGAGAGAGAGAGAACTGGCTCTAGTACTTGACATGTATTTTATAGACACTGAAAGAATGAAAGGCAAAATTGACCTTGGCAGGATTTGAACCCAGGGCATAAAGAGCTGGAATTAAAACACAGCAAGGTGTTGTATTCCCCATTCTAATAGTTCTGCCAATTTACTACTGCCGTGACCTTTCTATATTGACTGGCAACTTGAATGCGAGTTAGTATTGAAAGAGAAACAGAAAGAAACAAATGACTCCAAGTTCTGGTTGTGACAGAAAGCCAACACACACACACACACACACACA
>NC_068994.1:51869045-51876309 GCF_001194135.2 Octopus bimaculoides | reverse complement strand
GATGAAAGGCAAAGTTGACCTCAATAGGATTTGAACTCAGAATGTGAAGACGGACAAAAAACCCGCAAAGCATTTTGTTCAGCACACTAACCAGTTTGCCAGCTTGCTACCTTCTTTCACTGAATTAATTAATATTGGCTTAAATTAAATTGACAGCAATAATACTTTTAACATTGCTTTTCTGTGTGGGTGTATATATATATACATACATATATATGTGTGTGTGTATATATATATATATATATATATATATAGATTTGTGTCAGTTATTCTCTCCTTAGCTTCATTGTGATCATTGGACAAACAAAAAATACATTGTTTAAATTAACAAACAAACAAAAAAAGAAAGAAACAGCACCATCATCATCATCATCAATATTTTGTATTAAAAAAACAAAACGAAAAACACTGATCCACGATAGGATGGATAGGAAAAAAATTTTAATTTGCTGGATCACTGATAGCTGCTAACCACTGCTGGAAATTACACACTCCCATCAATAGAGACAGCACATGATTCAAATGGCAGCAAAAGATGGCATGTATTTGGTATTTCAAGAACGCATTTGCATGGCCTGCAATAAATATACAAACAAAAGATTACTGAAGAAAATAAATTATATATATGTGTGTGTTTGTCTGTGTGTATGTGTGTGTGTGTGTGTTAATTTGGATGAAAGTGATTCAAATAGTTCAGATATATATTTCGTTAAATGCGGAGAAAAGGAAAAAGAAAAAAAAAAGTTCTGCAACAGAAATTTGATGAGTATAAAGGGATGTAACAAAGTATTGCAAAATTTCTAGGCGTGGCTGTGTGGTAAGAAGATTGCTTCCCAACAATATGGTTCTAGGTTTGGTCCCTACTGCATGACACCTTGGGCAAGTGTCATACTATAGCCTCAGGTCGACCAGAGCCTTGTGAGTGGATCTGATAGGCAAAAACAAAGAGGCCTGTTGTGTATATAAATATGTGTTACAAGCAAATATGGCCACCCCTCTTGAACTTGAATAATTCAAAATAATGTAAACAAATAAGCACAACAGTTAACACCAAAGGGTTAAAAAATAAAAGGATAAAATATGGTGATGGTTGTGCTACTTTGCACTTACCTTAACCATAGTGGAACCCATCTGAGCAGGAGAATCGGTCACATGAACACCAGCTTCCCGTAAAGCTTCTATTTTCTCATTAGCACCTCCCTTCCCGCCAGCAATAATGGCACCAGCGTGGCCCATACGTCGACCAGGCGGAGCAGTCAAGCCAGCAATAAAAGACACAACAGGCTTTGCATTGGGACCCTGAAAAAAAAAAAAAACAGAGAACAATCATGAATATAAATATTCACCAGTCCTCAGTCAAATCGTCCAACCCATGCTAGCATGGAAAGCGGACGTTAAACGATGATGATGATGATGTACAGTGGAAGCTGTAATATCAGTTAGATACACTGTTGCGTCTTGCAACAAAATCTAAAACAATCATAATTAGCAACAAAGCTTTAACAATGTTGCTACCAGCAACAGAGACTGTTACAACCATTGTCGCTGGCAACAATATCTGTAACTGTTGTCACTAGCAACAGGAACCATAACTGCTGCCACCAGCATGTGGCCATGCTGGAGCACTGTCTCAAAGGGTTTTAGTTGAAGAAATCAACCCTGGGACTTATTTTTTTTTAAACCAATTACTTATTCTATTGGTCTCTGTCGCTGAACTGCTGATTCATGGGGACATAACACACCAACACTGATTGTTAAGTGATAGGCTGGGGAGGGGGAACAAACAGACACCAAATCACACACATGACAGGCTTCTTTCAGTTTCCATCTACCAAATCGTGCCATCACGATTTCGCTTTCACTTGCTCCAACAGGTCTTCGCAAGCAGAGTTTAGTGTCCAATGAAGGAGATGTTGGCATAGGTGCCAGTCGTCGAATTTAGTCAACCTTTTGGATGGTTATTTGCTGGTGCCTCATTAACTAAGCAATCACTTTACTTAACAAGAAAGAAAATATGGCAAGATATTCATTTCCAATATAAACAGGCTCACCTTATTGTGTTCCTTTAAATATTCAGCAGCATTTTCCTCAGCCTGGCCACCAATCTCACCAATCAGAACAATTCCTGAAATTGATAAAACAAAACCCAACAAATGAAGTACATTTACACAATGATTTCTTAAATGTATTATTAAGACAAATTTTTACAAGAGATGTATTAGTAGTTTCTTCCTCCTTTCTCTCATCAGTCTTCAAGGGCCTGCAAAAGCATCATGCATACAGCCATTTATACTGAGACTAAATTTATAGAAGAAACGAAATACTACCATTCTCACAGTTTGGAAAAAGTCATCAGTTGTACCACATATCCCTCATTCTCTTCTATCCTTTGTCATCTGATCTCAAGACCACCCACCTAACATTCTCAGATCAAATCCCAGCAGATCATGCTAGTATGGAAGGTGGACGTTAAACGATGATGATGATGATGATAAATGAAATGCTGCAAGGGTATAGAGTCTGGTGTTTCTGTTACCGTCAGAAGAGAAACATTACCAAATAATTTTTACCTTTTGTGTTAGGGTCTTGGATGAAGACTTCCAAACAATCAATGAAATCTGTTCCGTTGAAAGGATCCCCTCCAATACCAACACACAATGTCTGTCCAAGGCCTACAGCAGTTGTCTGATGCACAGCTTCGTATGTTAGAGTGCCGGAACGTGAAACAATTCCTTGATAGTAGCAGTGTTTCATAAAGGAGGAAAAAATAAAGAAAGAAACATACAGAAAATTAGATGGGAATGCTGAATTCATCGATCAGTTTTTCTCAATCTATTCATTAGGAAATCTGACAATTTATCATACTTGCAAGTAATTAACTATAACTAAAGCCAATATGCAAATATCTCCAAAACACTCAAAAGCCTTTGAAGGCCAGTGTTTAGCACCAATTCCATTGCATGAAAGAGAAAAATATTTTTCTTAGATAGGATGGTAGTCTCTATCACAGTTTGTCCATGACTGAATTATCAAAGAGGACAGAGCAGCACCCATGTGCAAGGAAGAATGGGTAATAAACTACAACCTAATGGATGAGTTATTATCAAACCAGAGAGCCAACCTAAATGATTCCAACAGAGTGAACAGACCCGGCCAAATGTATACAAGAGACCAGGTGGTGGTGTTAAACTGAGCAGTGGATTAAGTCTGTCACTCAAGAACATGTAGAGCATGTCTTTACATTTTTCAGGTCTTGGGCCAACTCAAGGCAATGACAAACTGAATATAGAACACAAAACCATATGATTAAGAAACATAGTCCCTTTAAAAAGTAAAGCAAAACAAGTAAAATTATTCCTTGAAATATTATTATTCTTGAGAAAAAAAAAAGAAAAAAGAAATAAAACAAATGAAATACTAGTATGCCTGAAGTATATTTTTAAGTATGTTTGATCAGGACTGAGCTGGTGCTAAAAATAACTACTGCCATCCAAATATCACTTGGCACAATACATGTGTCACAAGAGTATTTTTTTACCAAGATGACTATCTACATTAATATAATGATACTATAACTATTTATGCCACTTTTGATGCATGATGCAATAAAAAGAAAAATGGCAGCGATATTGTTGCAACATTATACTGTTCTTCAAATTTGAAGTGCAAACATCTAGTGTAGCTTAAATGTACAGCAATTTAAATTATTGTTGTAGTTTCCCTTCACCCACCAATATAGTTAAGGGCGATATACTTACCAATGTTACCTTGTTGGTGAATATGTCCTGGCATAATACCAATTTTACATTCTCCAGGCTTTCAAATAAATAAATAAATAAATAATGATTTAAAGTTTTGACACAAGGCAAGTGAATTTAAGGGGAGGGGGTCAATTATACTGAGTTCAGTTCTTGACTGGTACTTTATTTTAACAACCCCAAAGCGATGAAAAGCATAGCAGATGTCAGTAGGATTTGAACTCAGAATGTAAAGAAACAAGAAATGTAACAAACATGGGTAGCAAACTACATAAATGTTGAGTGGAGGGACAAGTTGATTACATCAACCCTAGTACATGACTGGTACTTTGTTGGCTCCAAAAGGATGAAAGGTAAAGTTGACAATGTCAGAATTTGATCTCAGAGAGTAAAGAACTACACTGGAACATATATAGAAAGGCATTTATTACTTCAAATTTCATCAGTAATAATAATTTCTTCCCCCAAAGGCACAAGGCCTGAAATTTTGGAGGAAGGAGCTAGTCAGATACATGGATTTCTTCCCGTACTTAACTGGTACTTATTTTATCGACCCTGAAAGGATGAAAGGTAAATTTGACCTCGGCATAATTTGAACTTAGCATGTAAAGAGCCGGAAGAAATGTCTTAAAGAATTTTGTTTGACGCACTGATGATCCTGCCAGCTCACTGCCCTAATCTCTCATCAGTGATAATAAAAACTCATTGTATAACATAAGTAAAAGGAAATTATGCAACAAAGAAAGCTTTCCTTCAGCACTGGCTCAGTACTTACCTTGATAATTCCAGGACAGTTTGGACCAATTAACCTGGTCTTGCTCTGTCGGACTAGTTTGTGCTTCACCTTCACCATGTCTTGCTGTGGAATTCCTTCAGTAATGCACACAACCAGAGGAATTTCTGCATCGATAGCTTCATCTATAGCTTTAGCTGCCGCTGGAGGCGGTACGAATATCACAGTAGCGTTTGCTCCCGTCTTGTTTACGGCCTGCAATACACAGGGAATAAAGACAGAAGGAAGAAAAGTTGTTAAATTTAGAATCTTTGGACAGAGGAGATTGTTTTCAATCTGATCTCTCATTGTTATCAGGTCTTTAAATTCCTAAATGTGTACACAGTACAAGTAAAGTTTCTCACTGGATTCCAAGCAAAAAATTTTACTGAAAACAATCTTATGTCCAAAAGATCATACAAATGAGGAGAAATATTATAATCTTATTATGGATTCATTCAAGACATCTCAGGGAAGAATGGTTGAGAAACTGACACCTTTCACAACAGAAATGCATATCTGACCCAGGAGCAGGTCGGATTGCAATACAACGAGCCAAAAAAAAAAAAAAAAAAAAAAAAAAAAAAAAACTAGTCACTCTCTAGTTACATAGACAGAGAGCTGCATGTATTTAGGCTGAGCACTTATAATACCAATCTTACTATGGTAAGGTCTATGAAGTGCATAGGTCAGGACAGGTTTGTAATGTGTATAGGTATCTTGCATCTCCTTTCCTGATTAAATTATTACAAAACCTCTTAATCATCAAGCCACTGCATCTCGCTCATCACAGCTATGCATTTTCTGAAATGACATTATTGGGCATAAATGAAGGTTCTGCTGCCAGCCATATTGACAGAGAAGTATAGCTTATGTCTTTACTTTGTGTAGGAGGCACATGGCTTAGTGGTTAGAGTGTTAGAGTCATGATCGTAAGATTATGGTTTCGATTCCAGGACAGAGCAACACATTATGTTCTTGAGCAAAACAGTTTATTTCATGTTGCTCCAGTCCACTCAGCTGGCAAAAATCAGTAACCCTGCAGCAGACTGGCATTCCATCCAGTGGGGAGTATATGTGCCATGGAAACTGGCCCTATGAGCCTATATCACTTGGGAAGGATCTCTCTACCATCTCTCATCTTGTGCAAGAGAGGATAAAATAAATTCCGTGCCTACATCACAATAAATAAAATAGAGACATCAAACTGAGTTTAATCCGTTATACTCACCTCTTTGACAGAAGCAAATACAGGTAAACCTAGATGTGTGGTGCCAGCTTTAGCAGGTGACACACCTCCCACCATTTGTGTTCCATAACTAATGCATTGTTCACTGTGGAACGTACCCTGTAAAAGAGGAGTAAAACATGTAGGCCTACAGTTCAACAAAAATAAGGTTAGAGGACAACAGATAACTGAAATTCATATTTGAGATAAAAAGGAATTTAGGAACGCCATCTGCGTGAAAATAATTGATAAATTAGTTTTAACATATGTAGTGAGCACAAAAAATTTAAGAGCTGTGTTGAGGAAAAGACAACATTATGCTCAGAGATCAAAAAGCTGCAACAAATACCAAAAAGCACCTTGTCTGATGCCCTGATAATTCTAGGAAACCATTTCCCTTGATTGGTACTCACTGTATTTTAACGTGTATAAGAAACCCTTTTTGTCAAGAATTAGGTTAAAAAAATATGGGGGTTTTTCTTATACATGGATAGTATTATAATCCCTTGCAAAACCCTTTTCCTAAATTTTAAGCCCCCAAAATTAGGTGGTTCCTTATACATGTTAAAATATGGTAATTCTGTCGGACCAAAAAGGATGGATGGAAAAATTGACCTTGGAAAAAAAATACAAGTCGTTTGTCCTGTGCTCTAATGACTGTCAATTCACTGTAAATAGATTATGTATTAGATTGCATTTCCAACGATGTGGTATTGAGTGGACCCGACAACTGCATTTGTTCACTCCCACCTATTAGGTCATCCCTGATTCTGCAGACCTATCGTAGAATGTGTCCCAGCTGCTATGATCCCATTTTTTATTCTTACATCAAGAACTACATAATCAAATGTGTCCTTGATGTGAGTCTTCATGTAAATAAAGTTTTAATTGTTGGCTTATATTGTCAACATTTGCAATGATGTGTACATAAGTAAATAAAGCTATTACAATGAAGAAAAAAAAAAAAAGACAGAATAGATAAAAAAAACAGAAAGGGACTTATATAAGAATTTTTGAAAAAAGTGAAAAGTAAAATGAAATATTACCTGTTTTCCAGTTAAACCCTGACAGATCAATTTAGTGTCTTTACCAATCATTAAGTGGGGACGAGTACCAGTGTAGTTTGTTCGGACTGAATTGAAGCACTGCGGGATCCCGACATTTTTGGGAACTGAAACAAACAAGAATTGATTGAGATTAGCTTTCAAGACACATAATACTTTCATTTCTAGGGCAGTGAGCTGGCAGAATCGTTAGCATGCCAGGTAAAATGCTGAGTGGTATTTCATTCTGAGTTCAAATTCTGCCGAGGTCAACTTTGCCTTTCATCCTTTCAGGGTCAATAAATTAAGTGCCAGTTGCTTACTGGGGTCGATCTAATCGACTGGCCACCTCCCCAAAAATTTTGGGCCTTGTGCTTAGAGTAGAAGAGAATATTATATAACTCAATTTTTATTGTTCTTTATCAATTTTGTTAAGTATTTTCATTAAATTTCTTATCAAACA
>NC_068994.1:51850561-51868448 GCF_001194135.2 Octopus bimaculoides | reverse complement strand
GAGTGGGTAGCAATCAATTAGATCGATCCCAGTATGCAGCTGGTACTTAATTTATCGACCCCAAAAGGATGAAAGTTAAAGTTGACTTTGGTGGAATTTGAACTCAGAACGTAAAGACAGACAAAATACTGCAAAGCATTTCGCCCAGCGTGCTAACATTTCTTCCAGCTCACCACCTTCCAATCTGGTTTGTATTTTAAGAAGAATGACTGGGAAAATGTCATCAAAAATGTATTGATTCTTCTACAAAGATATACAGCTATCTGGAAGTTTACAATGCTATTAAAAAGTCCATCTCATGAAAATACTTCTATCACTACAACCTAAACTAAAAATTCAGCTCATTTCTACATTAACCTAGTTTTTCCCTTTCATTCAACACTGAAAGGATCGAGAGGGTTCATAGGTAAATGATAACACACAGAGATAGCAGCTGCCTTACACAATTTACACACACACACACATACCCATACACACATTCACCTTCATACATTGACTGCTGCAGGCATCCATGTTTACAGACAAGAAGCTTGAAACCAAGAAAATACATGAAATAACACAACACCACACATACTTTTACACACAGACACAATAACTAACTGAAGACACTAAACTCTACATTAGTATAACCTACTTACCAATGAACTGTTATCAGATTACAGACATTTATCCACTAGTGTTACAACTTATCATTTCACTGACTTATGGACTTAACTATCTAAAGTAAAAAACAAATTAAAAATTCCATATATAGATTATGGATGATCTACATCAACAAGAGAGTCAGGAGAGATGTAACTGTGGTTACCACCACCAACAATATACATGTCTATCTGCAATTAGAGTTTGTTGGTGGTTCAAGAAGCAAAAGATCTCAAAGTTAAGGCAGTGGTTATTGTTATTATATAGCAAAAGACAACTGAAAAGAAGGAATATTAGCAAGGGTCGGAATTAAACAGGTTCAGTGTATGTTGCTTAGCCCAAAGTCAGAAATAATCCAACACATTTATCACAATAGTGGTTTATTGAGTGATCTGATATGGTCAACAGATTCATTACAGACAGTGTTTCAACTTCTACCCCATCGCGGGACCACACTGCACACTTCAATGTATAGTAGTTCTCACTCTAGAGGTTAAAGAAACCCTGGCATTGTAAGAGCAGTGTTGTGCGTCCATAACCTGTAGTAAAAAGTGTATAATTATTCACTGCAAGACTAATGGGAAGGGGGGGCACTGCCATCTGAACATGGCCGATGCCAGTACCCCCTGACTGGCTTCCATACCGGTAGCATGTAAAAAGCACTATCCGAACATGATCGATGCAAGTGCCCCATGACTGGCTTGTGTTCCGGTGGCACATAAAAAGCACTATCTGGATGTAATTGATACCAGTGCCCCATGACTGGCTTCTGTGCCAGTGGCATGTAAAAAGCACCCACTACACTCTTGGAGTGGTTGGCATTAGGAAGGGCATCCAGCTGTAGAAACCTTGCCAGATCAGATTGGAGCCTGGTGCAGCCACTGGCTTTCCAGACCTCAGTCAAACCGTCCAACCCATGCCAGCATGGAAAACGGACGTTAAATGATGATGTGCAGAACTTCATAAACATCGAGTATGAGACTGACTTCAACAAGGTCATTTATGCATCCACTTTATTAGATATTTTTCAATATTGTGTATTGTAAAAGTATAACCAATTTATTGCAGATAAATTTTAATAACAAAATTTTATGTGGACCTCCAAGGGTCGTATGGACCCCAGTTGAGACCCTTTGCTGTAGAGTCACCATATAAAGTACCAGTAATATACTAACGTTAATTCATCGGTTACAATTCCTACCCTACATATTTGTACTTCTGTACCAATGTTAAATATAAGAAATAAAAACAAACAATAGTTTATTTCAGTTTTATGCTTTGTGAGAAAAATGTGCTAAATTCCAGTTAAATTTTAAAGTATGAATAGCCATTAATTTTTATTTTTATGCTTCCTTTCAGAGGAGGTAAGGAAGTTATTAAAAATAAAAGCATCAGTCAAATACTGGTTCAATTTAATTGGTTATACCATTTTCAAAAAAAAAAAAAAAAAAAAAAAAAAAAAAAAAGAAAGAAAAAAGTGACCTTGTGCCTATGTTAGAAATCATTGTATTATTAATGTAACTAATCTATTTATCAGAAGCAAAGATATCACAAATAGATAAAAAAAAGAAAAAAAAAAGTGTCTGTTGTGAAAGGAGAATGATTGTCAGCAATATCTGATACAGAAATGTCATATTTCTCTATAAGAAAATACTAGTGTCAAATTTTGGCACAAGGCCAGCACTTTTGGGGGAGAAGGGTCAGTTTATTACATTGACCCCAGAGCTCTACGAGTACTCATTTTACTGAGCCCGAAAGGATGAAAGGGAAAGTCAACCTCAGCAGAATTTGAACTCAGAATATAAAGGATGAAATGCTGCTAAGCATTATGTCATAAAATTTCATTAGCAGCATCTATAAGTATACATAAGTGTGCCTGTCTGTGAGTTTACAATGCATGAACGTACCCACATAATATTATATATATATGGATATTAAAAAAAGTTGAAAAACCACTGGTATAGAGAAATCCTCAACATCTTATAAGTACACACACACACACAAGATATAGAGAGATTTGTTTTACCTCTAATAATTTCTTACATGCTCATAAAATTTTGCAAAGCTACTGTCAACTGAAGAAAATTACCTATATACATCATATGTAAGTGAATTGATCTCGGTATTAATTTTAACTTAGGAAGGGTGAATGCCAAAAAAACCACACCCCGACCACTATCGACAGTAATTCTAGGCCTGAATTGAATAGGAATAAAGACAAGATTGTTTAATTCTTCTAATCAATCTACCATCTTGCCCTATTTTCCTCAAATATTACCAGTTACTTGGATCTCTATATCTTTCAGTAGTATTGATGAATTGTGGATCTTAATTAGCTGTGCCTTATCTTCTGTCAATAACATTTAATGGCTGCTTTCATCTTTTTTTTCCTCCTCAGAATATAATTGCATATGCAATGATAACTAGATTGCCAAGATGGACAGACACAATGTATATTCGTTCAAAGAGGAGGAGTCTGATGAACAATTGTTTCGAGCACCATTCTATTTGTATACAGATAAAGCAAAAGTAGGTATACAGTACCACATCAATGTTATAATAATTCATTAAAATTATTAGCACATTAAATGAGTTAGCCTCATTGTTTTTTTTAATATTTTCAGTGTTATTAATCATAATACATATATCCTAACTATAATACTTTTATGGTAACTTTCAATTTTTTCGATAAAAATGAGTATTGTACGTGTTTTCTTTTTTCATAATTGTACACCTATTTTTGCACCGCCCTGTAATCCAAACGTGTGTTTATGAGGTGCATTTATTTATAAGATACGTACGGACGAAGTCATTTCACCCCATAAACAACTGTAATTATTAAAACCAGAAACAATAATTTTTAAGACAGTGATCTGCTTGAGCAGCTAAGTGGTAACCTGAAGCAGAAGTAAACGATATGAAGGGGGGGATAAATGAAGAAATGCAGAAAGAAACGTAGATACCAACACTCAAATGGTTTATCGAAACCACGGTAACTTAGAATGGAGTGGTTGAAAAAATAACTCAGCTACAAAAAAGAAAAAAAGAAAAGAGAAAATAGGACACGGGATGATATGAAAGTGGTTGTGACTAAAGACGAAATGATATAAAATCCTGCAAAACGAATAGAGTCATCAACGCGTGAACAAGATTGAATGAATGTGTTCGTTTGTGACTTACAACAGGTAGCTTTTACATACAACACGGTTATACCTATATACAAGCATATGCAAACACTAAACTACAAAAGAATGTTTTTGTTATTGGCCACAAGGGCCGAACACAAAGCAAATAGGGACAATACAACACAAAGAACAAGTGGGGTTTGGTACTATGTCGTGTATAAAATAAATAATCATTTCAACTATAGGTACAAGGCCTGAAATTTAGGGGAGGACTAGTCGATTACTCGTCTCCGAAAGGATGAAAGGCGAAGTCGACCTCGGCGAAATTTGAACTCGGAACGCAGCGACAGACGAAGTATTTCGTCCGGCGTGCTAACGATTCTGCCAGAACAATGAAAACTCCCAAGGAGGAGGAAGGGAGTTCCTCTCAGGGACAACCGAGGAAGCCCACACATCCTGGTCACTCCGACCGCCAAGGAATAATAAAAATCTTACATGGACCGTCAGAGATTATAAGGACCACGGTTGAGAACAATTGCTTTAGAGCGAAGAACGAAATAATTTTTTTATCGATTCCCTAGTACTCGACTAGTACTTTATTTTATCGTCCCTGGGAAGATAAATAACAAAAGTAGATTCAATTGACATTACAAGATTAGAAGAAGAATAAATACTATATAATAATTCCAGTTAATCGTTCATCCACACCCATCCTAATTCTTTTTCATATTTTGTTTATAGTGAAATTCAAACCAATGGCCAAAGATAGCGATTCCTGTAACACCCCAGTGTGCGAATAGTATCTTCCAGGTGGTTAATGGCAAGATGAATGTTCTATTGAGTTAACCTCATCGATTATTTTGTTGTATCTGGGGAGAGTCATTCTCTTTTAGTGCCTTATTATTTAACACATTCGCCGGTAAAGTTTCCACTCATTTACTCTATTTAAATAAAAAAAAATAATAATAAATGAGTTAAATAATAAGGCACTAAAAGAGAATGACTCTCCCCAGAACAAAATATGCTTCAACACACGAACTCACATAAAGAATTTAGCAAAACAAATCCCAAAACTCATTGATTATATTCTGGAGAAATATTTTTGGCGTGCCTCCACAAGATTGTCCAAGAACTTTAGTTTACTGTTTTCATCTTTTTTTTTATTTTGTTAAGAAAGAATGCCAGAACTTCGCCATAAATCGTTTCTATCAGTGACCGCCTATTGGTGATAACACAACGATCACTGCTATATAATTGCTTGGACCTTACTGTAACAGCTAAATTTCCTTTAAATAAACGCTATCTCATACAATGCTGAGGTGCGCTACGACTTAATTGAACGAAGTACCTGCGCTCTCATGGGCGACGGACGGAGAAACGGCGGCAACTCATCTCCCAAAAACATACAAGCTGACACTATTATATACATAAATACATTTTATGACAACACAAACCGCACTTGTCTCACTGATTACTTTTTAATCTACCACCTACCCATTAAACTAACAATTCACACAGTGAAGCATTGTGTAATATTCCAAGCAACATAGCATTAGATTCAAAAAACATTTACAGACGAAACCACTGAGGGTATTTCGAAACTCGATCCACAGATCATTATTACCACAGCAGTTGTACAAACTAAGGAGGCAGCTACTACGTGAGATTTTAATCCGCTAGAAATAGCAGTCAAATCTCCTTCAAACCACACCGTCTTTAAAATATATTATAAGGCACATCAGAGAATGTGGTCCTAGATTTGAAGTCACGCCTGGAATGGCTTTGATCATTGACCTTGACGACGTGGGCAAACAAGGACGAAACAAAGACAATGACAGTTGTATTTTGGATTCAATGTCTGCCAACTGGAGACAGCGACATATTAAAGACATTCCTTCCTTCAAGCAATAGGTGATGGCCACACAATCAACGACATATTCAAAATTTAATGTTCAAACAATTTCGTGAGAGCAAAAAAACCAAATCCAATTAAGCAAAATATATTTTCTTTCGTGGTCACACACTGGTGCACAAATCTTTTCCGTTTGAGGAAAACAAACACCGAACTCGGAGTAGCAAGCAACAGACGAAAGTTTCAGCTCTAAATGAATGAATACCGTTCATAAATACAGATGCATTAAGTGCAAGCGGTGTATTTTAAAACAATATCTCCATGTAATTTATACCGGATCGGTATTTGCTTCCACTGTACGGAAACACTGTGGCAAATGTTTTCTTTTCTAGCTTCGGACTGTAGCAATACTCTTTGCGAGGTGGAATTTGGTAAACGGAATCTCCGCAGAAACACGTCACACACAGTTCGCCCTGTGTGCTTGCGTGTTTAGATTTATCTTGTGTTGCACTGGTAACTTAGCTGTTCGAGAAATAGATGAATAAAATAAGCACAGAGGTCAACATGTTCGGCCAAAACATTGCAGGTAATACCCCAGCATGGCCGCACTACAATCAGTGAAACTGATAAAAGAATAAGTGAAGAACGAGTGAAGAAACGAAATTTAAAAAAATAAAATAACTAGCTGCCAAAAAAATACCGAATTAACGGATAAGATATGCAAGGTTAACAAGTGCTAGGTAAGGATTTTCCCCGGCAGCACAAGGTCATAAATGTACATGGGAGATAGGAAGAGAAATCGATCGACTCCATAGTACGATATCACCGGTACTAGCTTTATCAATGCTATCCCCACTAATCCGGATGCATGGGAAGCAGAGAAGGAACGAGAGAAAAATCTGTATAAACATTCTTGATTTTTCTCAAGGGCATTGGTAACATGAGTGATAGGGACATGAAACTGGTAGGGAGCTACAGAAGCCGCCGCCGCCGCCTCCACAAGGTCACACGTTCGCTGTGAATGTATTTACGTTTGGAGGGGGAATATAGTAACCTAAAATCAGCGGTACAACGGACCGGTTTCATGCATGACAATTTTGCCACGGACCGAGTGATCACCACAAGACATTGTGTATTTAGGACTATCCTATATAATGTACACTTTATTATTTATGACGTGATGTCATGGCTATTTCAACACAGCGGCCATATAGAATTTACTTCGTCGACTCGAAACACAATAAAGAGCATAACATATAATTTAATCATTACATATAAAACACAAACGATACATACATAATGCAAAAATATAAAATTTAAAAAAAAATTATTCTTTCTGTACGGCCAGGTGGTTGGTGACCTTTGACCTAGACGATCCCGCATATACTCGATAGCTTGTATTTTATCAGCTGAGAAGGTAAAATGCAAAGCCTTTCTCGGCAGGATTCCTACTCGGAACGAAAAGACACGTAATTAAGTATTAAAAGCCTTTTCGGTTCTAATATTATAAACGACAATAATTTTATTGTCAAAGCCCGCAATTTTTATTGTTAAAACCAACTAAAGACATCTAAAGAGGGTGTGGCAACTGGCCACATGTGAAATTATAGTATAAGGTGTGTGTGAGGTATAAAGCCAACTTTTTGTAGGCGTGAATATAAACTTGAGTTCAAATCCCGTAGAAGTCAATTATGCACATCATCATTTCGGGGGACGATAAATAAAATACAAGTCTAGTCGTATTAGGATCGATTCTGTTTCTTTTATCTCAGTAAATGCAATTTTAAACGTCGGCTTTTATCATGTTGTGTGCCACGCTGTTTGTGCTTGAGAATTACGTTAAAAGTACACGCGTCTATTACAACACCTTAATTAATTTCACAAGAAGGAATTCAGGTGGTTGAACAACTGAATGCTCATCGTCGAGACTGACGAGGAATCCATAATAGTCGATCCAACTGTTCCGGTGAATAATAGCACTTTTTATCGAACCCCGAGGGGCGAAACTATGATTTAATTTAAGAGCTTTAAATATCCAGTAAGCTAAACACGAACATTACACAAATTTATCTCTACCCACAAGCTCACATCTTTAATAATTAATGGTTTTTTACTTAGACATTATCTGTGAGAGCGAACCTATAACATTGTTTTGTTTTTAGGTGACGTGACACCGACAATGAAGGAAAAAAAACTTGCATATCGTTTGTAAAGAAGCTTATCTAAAATGGGACAGTCAAAGCTGGAGCACCTTTAGCTAAAATACACAGGATTAGTTTTTTAAAAAATAGCTGATTAGAGCGAACACCGTATATTATTGTTGGAGATCTAGAACCAAAAGCAGTTGTGAATATCCCCACTTTCCACTCCCCGCCATACATTGTGCATTTAGGACTACAGTATATAATGTACACTTCATTATTTACGACGTGATGTCATGGAGATTTATTTGGCTGCTATTTCTAGCACAGAGGCCATGTAGCGTTTACTTCGTCGACTGGAAACAATTTCATAAAATTCGTTAAATCATCTTTTAGCCATCATTTCAATGATTAGAGCCGCCAGAAATTTAAGAACCATAACGAATTATCATAGTGTGAAAGAGAATACTGTTATTTAACCTTAGGTCAAACTGCGCAGCGTATGACCATAGACATTCCAGCTTTGACCATCCCATTTTCTTTTAGAAAATCCGGAATAACATTGCACAATGTTTTCTTCCATTATTTTTCAAAAGTATGATGTGATTTGAGGGAGATATAAATGCTATTTCTATGTTGAATGTGTGAACCGAAGAGCACGGGCAGTTCACGTAAGCGTAGGTGTGAAAAAATATATTAGTTGATAGGTGGAATTCAGAATCGGTAAAATCAATATACGTGGACGTTGAACATGCTAGAAATAGCAATCAACCTCACGCCCCTTAAATCATATATCTTCCTTTTCGGTTATAAGCAGAACAGGAAGGATATAGTGGGTATTATAATCTTGGACATTAAGGATGGTGGCGCCGGAATGTATCTGATCACATAGACCTGCGTAAGTGCGTGACCTGAGGCTAACCATTAATAATACAGACTATACAGTTCAAGCATCTACACTGTCGAGTTTATATATATATAACGATAGAAAACGATGGTGCAAAGAAATTTTTGAAAAAATGAAAGCCCTAGGAAAATATGTCGGTCAAAGTACGGTCGATAACCGGGACGAGGTTATGGCATGGAAGGGGGAAAACGTTGCATGTGTTTACTTATACACGCACATATACATTACACATAGCACACAGAGTTTATATGTGTATGGCATACAGTTTTATATATACATATATATATATTATATTTCATATATACATATATAATATAATATAAAACTGTATGCCATACATACAGCTGGCGAATATTTTTAAGTGTAAACAATGCGATCAGCACATAACTTACACACGTACATACATATATATATATATATATATATATATACATATATATATATATATATATATATACACACACACACACAGAGAGAGAAATATGATTTCAATGACACCCAGAGTTATAATAGAGACAGAGAGGGGGTAAAAAAAAAAGGACAATACAATTTGAAAGACAAGGTCATTTGAGTAGAAACGATACAACCTTTAAGAGACCGGTTACTAATGGCAGTAGCAACTGCTTTTAACACCAGCATAACGCCACAGATTTAAAGGATAAATAAATGTAGTCGGTCATGTTGATTTCCAGATAAGCTAACGGCTATTTATTGTATGAGACCCTACCTCTACATAGTCTGAAAGAAGATAACAAGGCATGGATTCAGAAAGTAAAGTTGTTAATTATTTCTAACATTGGCTCAAGGCCACACGTTTTGGGGAGGAAGAATACTGACAGTTTATCACCTCCTACATAATATTTGATTAGCTTTGTAGTTTATCGACCTCCATCTGCCTACCTTTTCATTTTTACGTGGAAGGACGTAAAACAATGTCAACTTCGGTAAGATTCTGAATCGGAATTATAAACAAACGGGTGCCCTAATTAACTGGTGAGATAGTCCGAAGTAAAAGGAAGTGGCCAATAAACAGTTCCCCCAAGATGCATATGAATATATACATATAAATAAAGCAGTTTGTGCGAATGTTGTGGTTTAGTCTAGTTGCAGACGTTTGAGTGGAAAGATGAAGAAATAAAACCAAAACTCAAGGGCAAAACTGTAAACGAATTATTCATACGGAGCCAACAAAAATGATAGCAAATAGTCATCCGGACAGAGAAGTTTATAGTAATAAAAATAATTTTGCTATATTTTAAATCTAGAATGAAAAATAATACTTTTTTCTATAACGTATACATTTAAAATTGAGGTAGGATTTTGTGACGTATACCGAGATTTAGTCCAGCAAGAAAGAAATTACATATATATGTTTTATTCGGGTTTTTACATTCTAAGGGAATTTGAGGCATCATTTGTCCTGTAGTATCTCTCGTCATCACATTTATTATATGCATTCGGAAGAATCTTCTTGACTCTTTCATTAACTGCTACCACAGAAACAAATACTCCACTAATTTCTAATTTGTACCTAAAAACGTTTGTGTGTACATGTCGTCCGGATGTTCCAATATTCACCTGTAACTACTTACATCGTTAGAGGGTACAGATAGTTCTGAGTTCAAAGCCTGCCGAGGTCAACTTTGCCTTTCATCCCACCGTGTTCGATAAAATAGAGTACTAGTCAAGTGCTGGGGATCTATGGTATCGACTACTATACTCTTTTCAAAACTGCTGATCGTGTACCTTCAATCAACAACTGCTATAAGGTGGTACTATGATGATTATTTAAATGACAGGGTAAGGACAAAAATGAGTAAGCGCCCGCTATTCTATCTTACCCTCTGAGTTACGAGTTTAAATCTCGTCGGGGGGTTGTCTCTCATTTTCATTCAATCCTTCCAGAGTCCATTAAAATAAAGAAATACTAGACTGAAGTGGGATTCATTGGTCTTATGCCAACGTCGGAATCAATGACTATCAAGACGTTTCACGTAGTCACTGATTCCCATGTCAGTCCCGAACGAGGAGACCTATGACAAAAGACATTCCAGAAGTGGCCATCTCGTATTTTGTTATTGTTTCGGACATACTGAGTCTGTGTCCACAGAGAACACTTTGCAATGTACACTTCCTTTTTTAGCATGTAGATGTAAGATTTCAGGAAGATTTTAGCTACAATTTCTTAACGAGTCCAGCGACCGTGCAAGGGACACTCTTAATGGCTCGATATAAATTCGAACACATTGAAACTACAGTTAAGTTGAGAGAGAGAATAAAATAAATAGATTACATATAAATATGTACTAGTTCAAACGTATAACAGAAAGGTAATTCAGGGTGAAATTAACACGATTTATATGATTGATTGTGTAGTGGCTTCGATGATGTTAGGGAAAAACAACGTGATATGGAGGCACTGGTTTGGATAATTACACACATATATAGAGAGAAAGATATGTATTTATATACAAATAAAATATGAATTAATTTAAAGTAAGGAACGTGGCAGAAAATGGGTAATTGTAAAGTAATAAAATGAATGGAGCTGAAATAGTTGTGAGTCTATTTTGTTTGTTACATACCGAGAAGTCTTGCGACAGACCTGCACACAGCCATGGTTGTTACATGTGATGAAGCGACCAATCAAATGATGGCAACAAGTCCATGACTATAAGGTAAATAGAGAGAGGGGGGAGAATGCGTGAAAGAGAAATATAGAGGAAAGGGGGAGAGGAAGAGAAGGGGTGAGAGAGGATATCAATAGAAGAGCGTGAGAGGTGGAGTAAAAAAGGTGATGAGCCGGTGAGAAAGGAGATAGAGTGTGTTAGATAGAGAGATCGGAAAAGAATGTTAGAAAGGGATAGAGACAGAGAAATAGAGAGAGGGTGAGAGAGAAAGAAAAATAGAGGACGTAAGTGAGGGATAACAATAGCTGGGCTGGTGGTAAAGGGAGGGTAGTAGGAGTAGTAGACCGCAATAAACCGGCGAAGATAGACAGAAGAAAGAAAGAATGAAAGAGAATTAGAAAAGAATAGACAGAGAGAGAGAAGGAATCAGAAAGGTATAGAGAAAGAGAAAGAGAATGAGCAATAAAAAAGACAGAAAAAAGTATTAGTTTAATATTGAAAAAGGTAGAGAAAAGGCAGAAAAATAGATGAAATACAATAAGATATGAGACAGAAATGGAGAGAATTAATAAAAAGAAATAGATAGATACATACAGAGAGAGAGAGAATATATAAGAAGACGGTTAACGAAATTAGGGAGACGGAAACTATACGAGAGTTCTTCTGTTGGATTGTGCCTGTCCAATCTTGTCACAGACTTAGGTTGATTTTTTTACATGGAATTTATGTTAAGGGTACCCGTAGGCTATCCAAAGGATAGCCACAGCCCACGTATCTGAACAATGTTCAGTCATTTATACTAATTCAGTCCGAGCAGGTAGTTCAAGTTAATCGAACTCAATTCTCACCGTCGCAGTCGACAGGGATCCATTACACGCACACATACATACATACATACATACATACATACATACATACATACATACATACATATTTATTTGTGTCTGTCAATGGATTTAACGGAACAAATCGACCCTTGTACTTATTTTTTAAAGGCCCGTTACTTGTTCTATGTTGAATGATGAGGGTGGTGATATGTATATATATATATATTAATGCTAATTTAACTCAATCCATAGCTGAACCAATGAAAAAATACTCTTCATGATCCTTCAACAAACCCCAAAATAGCTACAAAAATATCCCTGAAGTTATACCTGCTATCTTACAAAACGAAGGAGATACTGGATAATGTATACATATATTATTATATGTATTTATTTTCTCTAAGTTAATAATTAACTCGGACAAAATAAATTGGTTAATAGATACCAGGGTAACAAAGATCACAAAATGACTGGTGTAACTCCTGTTTATAAGGTAGAAACTCCTTTATATATGTGTGTGTGTGTGTGTGTGTGTGTATGTATATATATATATATATATATATATATCAAAATACAATGTTTATATACCAAAAAGATTTTATAACATTTTTCTAACATTTTTCTGACATAATTTAAATATATACTTTAACCATGTAACACAAGCCTTCTGTAGTTTTTTCACTCTTATTATCTTTTATATATATATATATGGGCCATGCTTTTGGCAGTATAAGACACTTTAGTTAGATAAAAACTGAAAGGTTTAATGAGCCACAAATCTTTTAGAATTTTGAAGTAGCAAAGCAACATGCTAATAAGCTGTTGAAGTTATAAATATCTTTGCATGTGAATATAGGAATAAGTTCCGCATAACTACAATAATCTCTTGAAATTGTAAAGAGGTGAAATATGAAATCTGAATTAATTATGTTAAAGTTTTAGGTTTCATACAAAATGTACTTGTTTATATACCATTACAGCTAAATCACTACATATAAAGTACTTATATGTATATTTCTTTGAGGTACTGAATAAAATGATTAAATCACTCTGGAACTTTTCCAGTGATATTTTTCTTTACTTTACAAAGTAGTTGTTGTTGTTTAGTTTCTGATTTGATCTCTCTTTTACTTGTTTCAGTCATTTGATTGTAGCCATGCTGGAGCACCGTCTTTAGTCGAGCAAATCGACCCCAGGACTTATTCTTTGTAAGCCTAGTACTTATTCTATCGGTCTCTTTTGCTGAACTGCTAAGTTACGGGGACGTAAACACACCAGCATCAATTGTCAAGCGATGTTGGGTGAACAAACACAGACACACAAACACATACACACACATACACACACACACACACACACACACACACACACACACATATATATATATATATATATATATATGACAGACTTCTTTCAGTTTCCGTCTACCAAATCCACCCACAAGTCTTTGGTCGGCCCGAGGCTATAGTAGAAGACACTTGCCCAAGGTGCCACGCAGTCGAACTGAACCTGGAACCATGTGGTTCGTAAGCAAGCTACTTACCACATAGCCACTCCTACAAACAAAACGTATAATCAAAGACATTCTAGCCATAACCATCTCATTTATTTTTCCAAATATAGTATATAATACTTTTCTTGCTGGATTGCATGTTCATTTCTCTTTTTGCCATCTGTGATTTGCCATCTGTGATATTTCTTCTGTCTGGCTGCTTTTCTTTCTGCAAAACAGGAAGTAACATTGCAGAACTGTTATTTTAATGAGTTATATTTATTTATCACCTGATGAGACACATCTGCACTGATGGATGCTCCTGAACCAGTTGTTCAGTGTCCCACCCATGAGGAATCAATGTTTGATGTGTCGAAACAATTGTTGTGATTAATAATAAATTCTCCTATATTCCATCTTCCATCTTTTATTTGCCATATATATATATATATATATATATATATATATATATCTACATTATATATACCACCTCTTCCCCATCAGTCATTCTCTTACTAGTAGCTCTGTGACATATCCTTTTATGTAAATAAAACCAGATATATGGTTCCACTACAATAAGGGTTTGGGAGATTGTCTGACATTCATTGATTTATCACCATCAACTAGAATATGGTTGACAACTTCCAATGGATTTAATTCTAAATGGTTGAAGACCACATGCTGCATAAAATCTTCTAAATACAAATAACCACATCACCACTCCTTTATCTTGACCCCCACTATTTTTCCTCTTCACAGATATAACATTTAATAATTAGGCTTAACTCGATGTGACAAATGAAATGATCCCCATTTAGTTAAGTTGCCATTAACATATTCTCTATAGTAAACATCAAAAAGCTATATTTAAAAATATCTAGGTGATGGGGAAAGCAGTGGGTGAGTTGGCAGGGGGGACAAACACAAACATGCACATACATAGATATGTACATACTCACACACACACACATACACATAATAATACACAACAGGCTTCTTTCAGTTTCCATCAACCAAATCCAAAGCTTTGGTCATCCTAGGGTGATAGCAGACACTCAACTAAGGTGCTGAGTAATGGGACTGAACCCAGATCCATGTGGTTGGGAAGAAAAATTTTTACCACACAGCCATGCCTGCAAATATATCTACACCCATTCACCTTTCTATATGTAACCAGATAATTAAAAGTACATGAAAAATACACATTTAAGATTGGGACCAACTCTTTATCTAACCTAGAAAAAGGTCAGATTTAATAGAAAGATAACTTCTTATGGCTTTGCTCTTTGATACTGAAGCAGAGTATCAAAACAAATCGTTTGCTTTATTGTCCCACTGTAGATATTTTAAGGCTGATTTTGAGGTGTGAAATAAGGGGAGAAAGCTTAAAGGCAAACACGGAAGGTTAATGAATAAATAAATGACTAAATCATTAATCACATACTTCTTTGTACTAGGCACTGGAGTGGCCGTGTAGTAAGAAGCTTGTTTCCCAACCACATGGTTCCGGGTTCAGTTCCACTGCGTGGCTCCTTGGGCAAATGTCTTCTACTATAGCCTAGGGCCGACCGAAGCCTCGTGAGTGGATTTGGAAAACAGAAACTGGAAGAAGCCGTTTATATGTATGTATGTATTTGTGTGTCTGTGTTTGTCCCCCACCATTGCTTGACAATCAATGTTGATGTTGGTGTGTTTACGTCCCTGTAACTTTGCGGTTCGGCACAAGAGACCAATAGAAGAAGTTCTAGTATTACAGAGAATAAGTCCCAGGGTCGATTTGTTCAACTAAAAAAGGTGGTGCTCCAGCATGGCCGCAGTCAAATGAGAGAAGAATAAAAGAAGGATGTATGTACAAGACCTGAAGATTTTATAGTGAGGGGCTTGTTGATGACGTCAACCCCAGAGTTCAACTGTATATTATTTTATTGACCCAGCTGGAAAAGTTAAGTTGACCTTGGTGCTATTTGAACTGAGAATGTGAAACTGGAAGGAATACTGCAAAGGTATTTTCTGTTGCTATATTGAAAAAAATAAGATTTATCTCCCTTTTTTTCAAGGGAGAAAACTTTACTTACCTAGTCTCGTATTTATCTTCCTTAGATTTCGTATTCAATTGTATTACTTGCTGAGAGAAAAAAAGGGGAAGAAGCGACAGTCAAACTAAAAAACAAAAGAAAAAAATAGTGTAATAGGTGTAAAACAACTTGCTGTAAACGAATATGACAAAAGGTATATATACATGTATGTATGTATCTGTGTGTGTGTGTGTGTATGTATATATATATTTATTTATAAATAATTATTTCTAGCCAACTCATTATATATGTACATAGCATGCAAATCACACAGATATATGTGTGTATATTTATATACACCCAACGTTCGTTAGCGCGCATTTCTTTTTCGTTTTTGTTTACTACATGTTGTTGTATACCTATAACACTATTTAAAAATTTCTTTTCTGGCTGTGGTGAGACGACTCGGAACATTCCCGATGTGAATTTTCCGAGTCCTCTCCCTCACACCCCATTCGCCAGCGCGCATTTTTTTCTTTCATATTCGTTTAGAGCAAGTTGTTTTACACCTATTACACTATTAAAAACTTTTTTTTTGCTCGAGTCAAACCCTTTAGGTACGGCTTTAGGTTACTAGTTTGTCGTTCACACACACACACACACACACACACACACACACACACACACACACACACACACACTGGCATAAAGATGCTCATCACGTAAACATACGCAGTCTTAAAATGATACGTGAACACACGTATAAAACACATATCCCATGTACACTTCCGATCCTATTAATCTCCATCTCTCTCTCTGTCTGGTTTTGTATCTCTGTTTGTCCGTCCGTCTGGCTCTTTCTTTCTTTCTTTCTTTCTTTCTTTCTTTCTGTCTTTCTCCCCCTCTCTCTCTTTGTCTATCTGGCTCACTCTCTCCTTCTTTCTCTCTGTTTCTCTCGATCTTTGTCTTCTGACTGTCTCTATCTCTGTCTGTCTGTCTGTCTGTCTGTCTCTCTTTCTCTCTCCCTCTCTCTCTTTCCCTGTCTTGTCTCTCTAGACAGACTGGAAGAACGAGTGCATGCCATTGACTTGGATGCAAATGGCGATGAACAGATTCTCAGAAACCAGCTGATTGATTGGTCAAGCGATTACTCAAACAATCGACTGGCCATTTGGTTAACTGATTTGCCAGATGACTGATAATAATAGTTTTTAATGTGGACACAAAAGTAAACATTTGGAGGAAGGGGTCAGTCAATTGCATCGACCTCAGTACTTGACTAGCGTTTTATTTTGTCGATCCCGAAAGGATGAGATGCAAATTCGACCTCATTGGAATTTGAACTTGGAACGTAAAGACGAACGAAATACCGCTAAGCATTTTGCCCGGCATGCTAATGTATTATTCTTTTCTGCTCTAGGCACAAGGCCCGAAGTTTTGGGGGAGGGGGCCAGTCGATTAGAACGACCCAGTACGCAACTGGTACTTAATTTATAGACCCCGAAAGGATATTATTGTCATAATGACAACCAGCCACAATACTGTTAGGAACAATAACAACAAAACATCACAAAGAACATTAAAAATCCACTCCACCTCACAACCTCCCCCCGCCAAAAAAAAAACAAGCTAAATCAACGATTATAACAATATATAACAACAATAACAGATCATATAAGAAGAATACAGACAATAACTAACATGAACAAAATGTAAGAAGAACAAAACTATCCCAAGGGATAGAAGAGAGGAGGAAAACGAAAAACAATGTCTATCCCAGAAAAACGACATTGTTAGAATAAAGAAATGGAGAAAATCATCTTAAAATGCCGTTGGCCTAACTTTTCACTGAAATTCATGCTTGTGAAATAACTTTTTCTTGTATTTTTTTTTCCCGTTTTTGTTGACCAACTAACCAGACGACTCAGAAAGCAAGTCAGTTTTCTCTTGTGTGTGCCAATGACGTTGAGCGAGTGCAACTCGTCTCAAACATCTCCTTAAATACTACACGAGCCCTTCAAGTACATATGGCGTGTCAACTTTTATAGCATTGCGTTCGTTCGTTCGTTTGTTCGTTGGTTGGTTTGTTAGTTCCTCTTGTTTGTTGTTTGTTCCAGACCACTCCAGCTCGGACCAAAAGCCATGATATCTGGACAAATTGGTTCTCATCCGCCATTTCGCAAACACTTGTGTATACGCGCGCGCGTATGTGAGAGATATATAGATAGATAGATAGAGAGAGAGAGAGAGAGAGAG
>NC_068994.1:51847956-51848782 GCF_001194135.2 Octopus bimaculoides | reverse complement strand
GAAGAGGAAGTGGAGGAGGAGGAGGGGGAGGAAGAAGAAGAAGAAGAAGAAGAAGAAGAAGAAGAAGAAGAAGAAGAAGAAGAAGAAGAAGGCAAATACACTACACCAGTTTTTGCCTTGTGATATTAAGCCTTTCAGTTCCCCTGGAAGTCTTCTTCGATGACAATATATGAAATCTTGCAGCCGAAGCAGGTTGCTGCGTTCTTAGATCGGTGTCCCCTCTGCAAAGATCTGACTGAGCTTAGAGTTCAAAGCTGTAGTTGAATGGAAGGTCATACATTCCACCATCGAAGCTGCAGACAAGGCTACCAGATGGCTTTGGATGAAGAGTGCAGGCCAGTAAGTTGTGGCCACAAGGATGCAAGGTAGGACTTGGTCATACCTGGTTGGGTCATCTGGGCGAGGACGAGGTCTGATGTTCAAAGACCAGAAACCCTTGAAGACCCCAGAAAAGTCACTGATGATGCATCCCAAGAGATTCCATGAGATGTATCTTTGAATTACGTACACATACGCACACACACATGCGTACATAATTGTGTATCATATATGTGCGTATGCACACACATATAATTGCGTATTATATGTACCTGTACACACACACACACACAATGAGCTGGACGTAGTTTTCTGTCTATGAATCATCAAGTACTTCCGGATTGAGTCAACCCTTCAATAATCACGTTTAACTTCCACAATATGTAGTGAGTGCTTTTTCTTTTCGTTTGCATAATCATCTGTACACACACACACACACACACACACACAGTGCATACACACCATATATATATATATATATATATTTATATATATATATATATATATA
>NC_068994.1:51842127-51847232 GCF_001194135.2 Octopus bimaculoides | reverse complement strand
TATATATATATATATATATATATATATATATATATATTAAATCTCAATACTTACAAATATGCATGTAACTCAGGGAAAGCAGCAATCAAATGCTATGCACAAATTACGTAGAATACCTTTAATAATAAGAATCCAAGCCAAAGCAAGACACTGCACATATCCAAGTGGCAGAGGGGTTCTCTGAATAATGTAGAGAAAGTATGTCATAAAACTGACTACTGGCAGAGAATTAATAATGTATTGTATGCCTATGTGTGTGTGTGTGTGTGTTCGTGCGTGCGCGCGCATGTGTGTATGAGTGGAAGTGTGTATGTAGTTATTTATCATAAATTAGATGCCAACGAAAACCATAGCACGTAGGTGCGTATATTACAGTTTACTACCACCTGGCAGAGACATTGATGACAGACACGCATACACATATACAAACACGCATAATCACCCCACCACACACACACACACACACACACACACACATATATATATGAACACACACATTGCTGTAAAATTGGACTGCATAACGTATTGCAGTTTAATGTGAAACGCCGCTGAACTCGCAATATAAACAAGTCTTGAAAATGACGTCCATCAAAGCAATTGTATATATACATATATTTATATACAGTTGCTGTATATGTACGTACGTGCATATGCTTATCTATCTATCTATCTATCTATCTATTTGATTACACCGGTCTAAAACCCAGTTAGGTGTTTGTGTTGTATCCCTTAAATGTCGTATTTGTAACATAACGCATCAACAAATATCATTTAACGAAGTATCGTACTGAAATAAGTTCTAGTGTTTGAAATGACGGATCGGGGCTGACCCGTGGCTAAACAACCAGAACAACAACAACAACAACAACAACAACAACAACAACAACAACAACAACGTCTGAGTTACGTATAAAACCAATGTATCGCACATACTACACATAGACGTGAAGGCGCAATGGCCCAGTAGTTAGGGCAGCGGACTCGCGGTCATAGGATCGCGGTTTCGATTCCTTGACCGGGCGTTGGGAGTGTTTATTGAGCGAAAACACCTAAAGCTCCACGAGGCTCCGGCAGAGGATGGTGGCGAACCCTGCTGTACTCTTTCACCACAACTTTCTCTCACTCTTTCTTCCTGTTTCTGTTGTACCTGTAATTCAAAGGGGTCAGCCTTGTCACACTCTGTGTTACGCTGAATATCCCCGAGAACTACGTTAAGGGTACGCGTGTCTGTGGAGTGCTCAACCACTTGCACGTTAATTTCACGAGCAGGCTGTTCCGTTGATCGGATCAACTGGAACCCTCGTCGTCGTCAGCGACGGAGTGCCAACCACCACCACACATAGACGGAGAGATGTCAATCTGTTGAATGGACATTACGTAAATAACATTACCGTATTCTCTCTCTCTCTCTTTCTCTCTCTCACTTTCTCCTTCTCCTTCTCTCTCTTTCTCTCTCTCACCTCTCTCTCTATCTGTTTCTGGTTGCTCTACTTCTTATCCTCCTCCAGTGATTACCCTACCTTCTTACTTCGTTGTTTTGACATCTTTTCAATCATACACAGTTGTTCAGCAGTCATAATAATAAGCAGAGAATATGCGTGTTGCGGCCAAGACCGAAAAGACTTGAAGACACCCAATTTGTTTTGCTGGCCAAGGAAGCTGCCTTCCATGGGAAATTCTTTTAAAATTTGGGTGACAGTAATGAACGAATCTGCAACAGCGGTTCTCAACCGCGACCTATATAACAGTTGGGGATCCACGTAAGAGTTTATTGCTAAAGTTTATGTACGATAAATTGGTTATATACCGACAAAAAGTGAAGGCGCATAGCTCAGTGATTATAGCGTCGAGCTTACGACCGTGAGGCTGTGAGTTCGATTTCCAGACTGGGCTGCGTGTTGTGTTCTTAAGCAAAACACTTTATTTCGCGTTACTCCAGTTCACTCAGCTGATAGTGAGAAAATTAGGGAAAGTTACAAGGAAAGATGTTGCGACCAACAATTCTACCAGCGAAAATGGCCCTCGACCATTTGTTTAATGTGTTATACGAAGATTGTATAGTCAGAGCGGAGATACGTGTTCTCAGAGACAAAGAAACGAAAGCTTTTCGATGGTTACGGCCGGCACAGATGCAACGTGGAAACAAAGCCGTTATTTGGTCTTTGCTGGACTTGGACGGACAGGTGCTACTTGTAGCCTGGTAGGGCCATATGCCGAAGGACCATTGACAAAGAAAGGAGACGAGAAGCTGGAATGAAGCCAGAACGGTAGCAGAAAACAGAACTGGTTGGAGAGATCATGTTGCGGCCTTATGTGCCTCATGGTACGGAGAGAACTAACCAAATGACTAATTGGTTATCTTGACTGGATTTAGATGGCTGCCTCAGTATATTGGAAGTTTCCCTTGTTCACATTACGTTGCAATTTGTTGTTGTTGTAAGTGTTATTGTTGTTTTCTTTTTTATCCGATATAAACTCACTCTGTTTTCTGTTTTGTCCTTGTATTGTTCCAAAGTTGTTGATCCTTGTGGCTAATAAAAGAAAAGACACTTCTTTCCTCTTGTCTTATTTACTTACATTCATATTACACTCAGAGTTCAAATCAATCCCGCCGGGATCAACTCCGCCTTTCATTCTTCTGGCGTCGATAAAACAAAACAAAACGAATAACATTCAAGTAATGGTTTAGAGTTAATTGTTAATACCACTGTTCACCATATAGTCGACTTTATGTTTTTCATCGACGTTATTTCTCCCCTAAATTATATGTTAATGTAAGAAACGATTTACGCAAATAAGGAGGTGACATGGCCTAAACGTGAGGGTGTCACATTACTGACTTAGGGCGGTGAGTTGACCAAAAATGTTTGGAAATGTTATTGTATGTGCGATAGTGTTTGTTTCTCTGTATGTGTGTGTGTGTGTGTGTGTGTGCGCGTGCATATATGCATTAGTGTTAGAGTGTATACGTGTGTGTGCTTCGACAAATTCTCGTACATGTGGGAATCAACTCTAGTTTTTGTTTTCACATGTCTAGGAAATGAAAGAAGGGAAAAGTAAATACGAGAAACACGTCCCCAATATCTAAAACTAATAAAATTTTCAAATAATTAGTTACAAGAAACTAAAATTACAAGAACAAAAATGAAATTAATATAAAAGTAGGACATAAAAAGCTTTTGACGTTTTGTAAGAAACAGCAGATAGCTTTTTGACAATTGTAAAGAAGCAGACGTTACATTGTAAACTATTGTTTGGAGCAGAAGATAACAAAATAAAATATATACTATAAAAACAAAACAAGAAAACAAGACACAAAAATGGTTGAAATATTGAGCCGGTGGCAACATGAACACATTATTAAAATAAAATCAAAATAAAACACGGATGTATGGCGAAATATCCGACTACAGCTTTTGCTTTCATAAACTATAACTATAACCCTATAATTAATTATATTTGTTCGGGCATATAAATGAAATGAAATTCAAAAACAAACAATCCAAAAACGTATGTTGCTATGTTAATGTATGAAGTTTATGTTTATCAAAAGTATTTCATATATTCGGTTTACATTTCCAGCTAAGCTCACATGCCTGTTCCCGTCTTTGTCAGATGCACACGCGCAAATAAACACACATGCACACACACATACACGCACACACATGCCCACACACACATGTCCACACACACACACACACACACACACACACACACACACACACACACACACACACACACACACACACACACACACACACACACACACACACACATACACACACACACAGAGCAAATCTCGATTAATAACAGTTCGAATAACACGGTCAGAGAATAACTCGTTTATCATTGGCACCAAATCCCGAAAATCATGGAGGTCTAACTCCAGTTATCTTGTGTCATCTAAAAACGTCATTCAAACGTCATCTGGGAAAATTTAAATGTCGAATTAAGTATTTAAGTTTTGATAAATGTGGTCATTGTATATCTTGTGTTTGTACATTTCGATCGTGTTGCTCACCTTTCACCTGCATTCAATTCATAATTTAACCGCAATAACCACGGATGAAAAGAATGACTGTTTATAAAAGTTCAGGGGGTTAAGAAAAAAAGTAAATGTTAATTTTTAGATGATGGTAAATTATAAACTCGGTGACAGCTTAGGGACAAAACTTAGGAATGAATTTAGATCAACAGTGTGCATACAATATCGATAATGAATAATTCAATGAAAATGAAAATGAGTAAAAGAGACTAATAGCATAGAAAACATAGATATGTTTCGGCCAAAGATTGACCTAGGTCATGTCTAACTTAATAGCACTAGCTGATAGGATCTAAGACAAATTTTGTGGTACCATGGCCCGTTCACGTAAGGAGTTGTTGTTGAGGGAGATTTATCCAAGTAGGCGGTCAGCTGGCAGAAACGTTAGTAGGCCGGGCGAAATGCTTAGCCGTACTTCGTCTGCCGTTACGTTCTGAGTTCAAATTCCACCGAGGTTGACTTTGCCTTTCATCCTTTCGAGGTCGATAAATTAAGTACCATTTATGCACTGGGGTGGATGTAATCGACTTAATCCCTTTGTTTGTAATGGGTACTGGGAAAATCCCTGCTCCCGGGTATTACCGGGTACCTCAGCTAATATATATACACAGACATGCAGGAATTAATTTTCAAAATGTCTGATCTAAGCGTCTTAATATGTATTCAGCGGTGTATAATTTACAATGTAATTGTTCTTTTGCATTCCAGGTGCCATTATATTAAACATTTGCGAAGAGTAACCATGCCACGCACAAAAAAAATTCAGCAGAACTGTCAGATTTTCAAAGAGGTCATATTCTTGGGCAACCTGAGGCTGGTCTTAGCCAGCGAAAAATTGCCGAAAATCTTCAAATTCCTCTTGCTACTGTAAATAGAATTATAGTGCAATTCAAAAGCCAAAGAAAAGAATCAATAGATTCTCGTCCCGGCCGGCCTGGGCCCTCATAAAGGAAGCTTCGCTATTTGAAGAGAATTGTGAAATACGAACCCCGTTCGAAGGCTTCTGACATTGCAAAACAGCTAGAAGTTAGTCCAAGAACGCGTGCTACATATCTGCATA
>NC_068994.1:51839830-51842013 GCF_001194135.2 Octopus bimaculoides | reverse complement strand
TTTGGAATAGATGAATCCAGATTTGCATTATTTTCAGACAGTGGACGTGTTTGGGTCTGGAGGCTTCCCAATCAAGAATTTGATATGAAACGACTCCAACCAACTGTGAAACATGGCGGTATCTCTGCAATGGTATGGGGAGCTGTCACCAGCAATGGTCGTTCTGAGCTGATCGAATGTGTTGGAACCATAAACTCTGAAAAATACATCGAAATACTTAAGCAAGGACTACTTCTGATGTATTCACACGATAACATAACGAAAAATGAGTTTTTATTCATGGAAGATGGGGCTCCATGCCACAAAGCAAAAAGCAATCAACAATGGCTGACTGAAAATGGGATCAAAAAAGCTTCCTTGGCAGAGCCAATCTCCTGACATGAACCCAATTGAAAATCTTTGGAGCATACAAGATAGAGCTATACGAAAAACTCGACAGAAACCTAAATCTAAAGATGAATTGTTTCGATTGTTGCGTAAAAAGTGGACAGAAATTCCACAAGAGACAATCACAAAGCTCATCAGTTCAATGCTAAAAAGAGTTTCTGAATTAAAAACTGCAAAGGGAATGTCAACTAAATACTAAAGTATGTAGTCCTACCTATCGATTACGTTTCGATTGTTCACTTTGCGTATTAAATAAAAGATTTTGAAAATTAAAGGTGTCTATTTACTTCCTGCATGTCTGTGTATATATAAATGGACTAAACAGAACAGGAGGAGACACGTGAGATGGAGAGTTGCTGAAGAGGTCACAGAACGTGTGACGAAAGATTTCCAAACACAGGAGATGAAATAAGAACAATAATAAAATAAATCTAAACGAAGAACGAATATATAATGCACGTGTTTGTTTGGCGAAAATTTATAAAAATAAAAGAAATAAAATGACCACCCCGAAATATAACAAAATGTTTCAACACACGATTTCACACCAAGAATCTTTCAAAGTAAATACATGAACATAAATGTAAATGCGTTCCGTGATAAAGTTTCACTACATGCTTGACGCTCCGATGAAGCAATAGAGATTCACAAACGTATAACTATGAGTGCATTGCATCTGATAGCAGAAACAGCTGTAAGCTAATGAAGTTCCTGACAAATTTCTTTTTTCAATTCAATTTAGTATATTACTGCTCCGTGCTCGACTGACCCTTCGTTCTGAAAAATCTGTATATTGGGTCCTAATATCAGGTTATTAGTATCGTTATGCCTAAGCGAACTAACAAAATGTATATGTACTCACCCCGCCACACGCAATCCCGCCACCTATATTATTTTTGACTATTAATGTTAACTTGCTATTTGAACGAACTTATCGCCTTCTTTGGTCTCTTTGTCGATTTTGTTTCTTTACTTTCTCATGCGTGAACTAACAGAAAATGATTTTTACGATGGAGAGGACAATGAAGAAGATAAGACGCTATAAAAATAAGAGAGAGAGGGAGAGAGAGAGAGAGAGAATGTGAAAGAAGAACGAAGGGATGAGATAGGGATGTAGGTAGGGGAAAGGAGGGAAAGAGAGTGGGTCTTGATATATATCTATTTATATATGTTAAAGGAGCACTCCGTCGGTTAAGACGACGAGGGTCCCAGCTGATACGATCAACAGAAAGGTCTGCTTGTGAAATTAACGTGCAAGTGGCTGAGCACTCCACAGACACGTGTACCCTTAACGTAGTTCTCAGTGAAATTCAGCTTGACACAGGGTGTGACAAGGCTGTCCCCTTAAAATACAGGTACTACTCAGTTTTGCCAGCTGAGTGAACTGGAGCACCGTGAAATAAAGTGTCTTGCTTAAGGACAATGCGTCACCAGGAATCGAACGTACGACCATACGATTATGAGCCGAATGCCCTAACCACTAAGTTACGCGCCTTCACCTATGTGTGTGTGTGTGTGTGTGTGTGTGTTGCAAGATTCTTGATGTGAATTCGTGTGTATTTGGGGATGGTCATGTTGCCAGTTTAGCCAATAAAAACATACTCTAAGGACCACTGATGAGGTCACAGAAGCGTGACGAAAGAACTCTGGCCGGAATACGATTAATTTAAAACAAAGCTGAAGCAAATTAACCCCTAATATACATAGTGTGGCTAAACTGGCAACATGACCATCCCCAAATACAACAATATATATATATATACACACGCACACATGTACACACATATACACACACA
>NC_068994.1:51836711-51838775 GCF_001194135.2 Octopus bimaculoides | reverse complement strand
GAGCATTGAGGACGATAGAAACACCTGGCAGCAAGAAAGAGCATTGAGGACGATAGAAACACCTGGCAGCAAGAAAGAGCATTGAGGACGATAGAAACACCTGGCAGCAAGAAAGAGCATTGAGGACGATAGAAACACCTGGCCCAGAGTCACAATGTTTGGCTAACAACACAAGTGCTGATGTGCGGGAGTTTTCTTCGCTTTCAACGGTGGTGGCCTCCAAGCAGCTCTGATGTCGCAGTGGAGAGGGTCAAAATACCTACTGAGCTGCTTCACCACCTGGTGAGAAACTGACTCCCGAGACGGAGTACAGCAGCACCCTCAGTACACAAAATGCTTACCCTACACTCACACCCACCCACGCGCACACACACATGCATACATGTATATACATATATATACATATACGAAGAGAGTGAGGGAGATGAGGACGTGAAGGAGAGAAAAAGAGAAAGAGAGATGGAGAAAGAGGAAAAGAGAAAGAGAAAGAGATGGAGAAAGAAGGAGAGAGAGAGAGAGAGAGAGAGAGAGAGAGAGAGAGAGAGAGCAGCAGCAGATTTAAAAACTCGTTAGTAGATAGATTGTTAAACAGGTAGGTAGAAAGATTGTCAGGTGAATCAACTGCAGCGATCTCACCTGTCTCTGACGACCTGCGAATGCCCTGGGCATAACCCTTTCCTCTAGACCAGCACTTCTTAAACTATGGGTCGCGACACCATTTGGGGTCGCGAAAATTAAATTCAAACAGTTGAATTTCAGTTTTATATGTTATTTCACGAACGCATATTTAATACCTGGGGTCGTGAAAATATCACGTGATGAAAAATGGGGTCACTAATGAAAAAAAAAGTTTAATAAGCGCTGTTCTAGACTAATAAAAAGATCGGTAAAGATACAGATCGGGCGATAGCTTGATGGCTAGATAAAGAGGACAGACAGACAGATAATATGCATATACATGAATATACACACTCATACACACACAGACACACACACACACACACATATATACATGAATGTATTATATCAATAGAGAGAGGGGGAGAAGAAAGAGAGAGAGAGAGAGAGAGACGAGGAGGATGGGAAGAAAGAGAGGGCGAAGTGTGGACAGGTTAATATGGTGAAGGCTGGAGGTAGTATTATTACCGTAGAAGGCAGTCGGGAGATTCCATTAATTACCGAGTGAGGTGCGGGAGGAGAGAATTAAGCCCTCTCTTCCCATCACCACACACATGCATATACACAGAAATTAAATACACACACACGCACACACACACACATCGCCCTCCACACGCATGCATTCATTTGCATATACGTATGACCACATGCACGCACACACATACACACGTGTGACCACGCACACAATTTCAATAACTAGACAGAGTGACAGACGATAGACTGAAACTTTTAACGTCTGGTCTATAGAGCTTATTCGACAACGGACATAATATAAATATATATATATATATATATATATATATATATATATATATATATATATTCATATACATACATATAAATATAGATAAATAATATACACCTTTAATACATATCTATATATATATATATATATATATACGCTTTTATATGTGTGTATATGTATATAGCTACGAGACTAACAGCAGAGATTTGGTAAGTTGTATATATATATATATATATATTTATTTATTAATGTTGTTATTGCCTGTTGCATAAAAACAACCATGCATGTTTGCATACATGCGTATAAACATACATGCATATATACATATACTCAAAGATATATTACATACACGTACACATACAAACATGAATTTACAAACAATCACAACCAACCATACATTCATGTATACATGCATACATACAAACATACATACTTACATACATACATACACACACACACACACACACACACATATATACATACGTGCTTCATGTTTGTATGTATATATATATATACATATATGCATAAAGATATATCTATGTATATATATATCTGTGTGTGTGTATATATATGTGTGTGTGTGTATAAGCATATAGGTATACATGCATAGAAACATACACATATATGTATATATATATATA
>NC_068994.1:51835292-51835928 GCF_001194135.2 Octopus bimaculoides | reverse complement strand
ATATATATATATATATATATATATATATATATATATATATATATATACATACACATATGTATGTATATGTGCGTGTATGTATGTGTATGCGTGTATATACATATATATATATATATATGTATGTATAATATATATATATATATACATGCAGATTTGTATGTTCTGTTTTGTGTATATATTCTCATGCATGTACTTTCATATCTAGACATGCTCATATATACTTAAACGATAAACTTCTGGAAAGTTATACAAATTTTTACAGTTCCAGTGATGAATTAGATCTGTAGACTTCGAATTAGCTTTCTCCTTTCTAGTTTTTAGAAGCCTAATTTCTTAAGATTGGTATTTAGGCAGTGTGTTACATATCTCAAGGCCCCATTAATTACAGGCATGTATGTATGTATGTATGTATGTATGTATGTATGTATGTGTGTATGTATGTATATGTGCGTGTGTGCGCGCACACGCACGTGTGGTGAGAATTTTGCTCTACATGGTTCTGGTTTCAGCCCCACTGTGTGACATCTTGGACAAGTACCTTCTAGTAAAGCATCAGGGTGACCAATAACTCATGAGTGGGTTTGGCAGACGCAAGCTGAAAGAAGCCTGTCAGCGTATATACATAATATTTATATA
>NC_068994.1:51830808-51835192 GCF_001194135.2 Octopus bimaculoides | reverse complement strand
ATAGCAGTACGTACGTTTCGTACAAACTTCATTTATTTATGTAGTGAGAACACCACATAAGATGTGCAATGAAAATGTACTCCTCAGCTGCATAATGGAAGTTCGTTTCAGAAAGTCTTTTTGTAGGTGTTTGCAAATACAAGAGTAGGAGATGAAGAAAATACCATCTTGACTGGGCTGCTAATCAACAGTCTAGTGAATCAAACATGAATTTAATTTCTATATATTCTAATTTCTATATATTCTTACATGTATGAAAGGGCAGTCAAAATCCAAACCACGAAAGAGATATTCTTATATTGTGCGTTGTTTGTAGGACACTTGAATGAATAAAAATCTGTTAACCTTATACCCATGAGTTTCAATATTAATGATCAAATAAATCAAGTAATTAGTCAATCAATTGAATGATTAACCATCCATGGCTCGTCAGAAAGGTCTCTGGAAAATGCATAATTATTAAACTATAGTACGCATCGAAAACACAACATATACACGTGAGCACTTAGTTCCATCTTTATACATCAAGAATTCAAATCGAATGCCTCCAGTCAACGTACAGAGTCAGAGTAGTACAGCAGTGAATAAATTCACCATATATAAATACAGGGTAAAAATTATTAAATCAATAATAAATACCAGTGGTTAGCATGCGTAATAAAATAAATAAAACCATTCCGTCTATTGTTTTCTCATACGTAGTGAATGTTGGACGGTGGCACATCTTTAGTGGCACATCTTTAGTGGCACATCTTAGTTTCACTAAAAAAAAAAGCGTATCTGACTCAGTGTTAATATCCTTTTCGTTCCAAACTTAAAACATCAAATAAATAAAACGCATTTCGACCGCTTGTGAGAGAAACCACAAGAAACGTGTGGTCATATTCATTAATAATTGCTTAGGTTTCATTTACAGCGTGAAAATTCGAAGATAAAATATTCAGTACCTCGGCCATTTTCGTGATACACATGCATAGTTTCAATTGGCTAAAAATTATTTCAGACTCATTAAAATTTATTCTGTGCGTGAGATTTACGGTGTGTGTGCATCGGCAGGGATTGGAACAAGATTTACTCTGCTAAGTGTTCACTAAATAAATAGTTAAAGTTACGCTCCTTCTTGAGATAATGAGTATTTCATTTTACTTAATTATTATCTTTGTAAGCCTCGTTCGAGTGTGTGTGTGTGTGTGTGTGTGTGTGTGTGTGTGTGTGTGTGTGTGTGTGTGTGTGTGTGTGTGTGTGTGTGTGAGTGTGTGTGTGTGTGTGCTAATGTAAATTTCAGGCTATTTCAAAACATGTTTACGAAAACCAACAGACTGACTGAATAAGACGTCAGGCGAAACTTAAAGATCCCGGCCAACACATACAACCACACACACCCACACACACACACGCACACACAGAGGCATGTGTGTGTATGCATATGTGTGTGTATGCATGCGGCGTGTGTGTGAGTTTATGTGTGTGTGAGTTTATGTGTGTGTGCTTATGATTATTCATTATTTGATTATCAATGTTTGTTTTGAGCAGCTACCGACTCGACAAAATAGTACGTAATTAAGAAAAAACAAACAAAAAACTCTATGATAAACCAGTTTCTTTTACCACGACCATTTACTGCGTTATCTCTCAAACTTCCAAAATTTCTTGTTAAATGCTTTGATTTTCCTAGAACTTCTGAAGCTAGAAGGATCTTTAAAAACGTCGGACAAAATACTCAGCGTCATCACATTCCACCGAGGTCGATTTTGCCAGTCATTCTTTCGGGATCGATAAAATAAAGTACCAGTGAAGTACTGATATCGATCTCATCGACCGTTCCTTTTCTCTTAAAAATGCTAGCTTTGTGTCAAAATTTAAAGCCATATGTAGTTGTTGTTGTTGTTGTTGTTGTTGTTGTTGTTGTTGTCATGGTTATTATTGTTGCCGTTGATGGCAATGTGATAATTAATCGCAGGTCAATCCTGATCGAACAAACCCATTATCAAAGGTGTCTACTCTGTCCTTTTTCTTTTTACGATGAAAAGATATGATAGGAACGAAATTTAGTTGCTATTACTAACAGGTCGCGCAATCACAAACCGTTTGTCCAGTCATACATATAACATATCATATATATATATATATATATATATATATATATATATATTATAATACATTATAAATATAATTTGGTATGTATACACACACATATATATATAGTTCAAATTAACAGAAAGGCAAAAGAAGAAGACAGGTGTAGGAACAAGAAGCAGGTGTATTAGTTTAACACTCGGGAAGAATGTAAAAGTCTTTTACGTTTCGAGTCGACGCTCTTCAATGGAAAGGATTAAGAGGGAAAAAAAGGAGAGAGAATGGAGTAAAAAGCGGAGAGTTAAATGCGTGTGTACACACACACATACATATGTATATATGTTTCTTTATTGCCTACAGGGAACTAAACACAGAGGGGACAAACAAGGACAGACAAAGGGATTAAGTCGATTACATCGATCCCAGAGCGTAACTGGTACTTTATTTAATCGACTCCCGGAAGGATGAAAGGCAAAATCGACCTCGGCGGAATTTGAACTCAGAACCTAACGGCAGGCGAAATACCGCTAAGCATTTCACATGGCGTGCTAACGATTCTGCCAGCTCGCCGCCATTTGTATATATATACATACATGTGTGTGTGTGTGTGTGGGGGGAGTGTGTGTGTGTGTGTGTGTGTGTGTGTGGGAGTGAGTGTGTGTGTGTGTGTGTGTGTGTGTGTGTGTGTAAATATTTTACCTTGATCGAGTCAGTCTCTTATTACTCTGTGTTTCGCTTGTGGGTGCACAGGATCTTCAAGCATAACTTGCCTGAAGACCGTCTGCATCCACAAGCAAAACCCAAAATAGCAACAGACCGACTCAACCAAAAACAAATTATTAATACCTTCTATGGTATCGAGCACTCTTTCTTTTTTCCTGATAGTCAACATTAAACACACATATATACACACACACACACATCAAATGTGTGTGTGTGTGTGTGTGTGTTAATTAGCCCCACTCACCTGCTCTGGCAGACTATGATACAAAGGAAAAAAAAAACACCATCCTAACCTCCCGTCTATTGTTCTCTCAGGTGTAGAGTGCTGGACGGCAATGTCCATCATTTTTAAGGATGGTGGCACACCTTTTTTTCGCTAGAAAAAATGCGATGACTCACCTCTGTAAAAATGCTTTTTATTTCAAAATTAAGTACCATATAAAACGCATTCGGGTTGGCATATCGAAGCATGCTGGTGAAAATAATTCAGTTTAGTTTTAATTTCTAAGCGGGAAAATTCGAAGATAAAATATTCTACCCATGAGTAATCTCGTGATGCACATGCATAATTTCAATTGGTTAAAAGTTATTTTAGATTCACTACAAAAAGGACTTAACTATGTATTCCTAATGCAGAAAGCACCCGTGGGGAATTTTTTAATGTTATTTTCAGCTGTGAGATTAGTGAATTGTTGTTACACCAAAACTATAATATATACTTTCGAAGTTATTCTCTACACCGTTAGCTCTATGTACTGACTATGCTTCGCTGAGAAGTCGTAATTTGTCTAGGCTTGCCACCAGAGCCAGTGAAGAACAGACTTATTAAAGTACCTTGTATATCATTTTATTACTATTTAAATTTTAGTCACATGAAATTCGTGAGTTCTCTCTCTTGCTTCTTTTAAGATGAATTTGTTTTCGTTACCGATATAACTTCACTTCATAAAATATTATTTTCGTTAATCGTGGATAATCGTGATGGGAAAGTTTTTCATTGCAAGTTTGTCCCATCAGAGAGACCAATGGGTTAATAAATGGGATTTCCTTATCCAGATGCGCAATAGGATAATTCCGATCACGTGTTATATACATGACAGAGTTACATCATATGGTCTTATAGCTTGATGCATACTTTCTCAACTTTGTGCTTCTTGTTCTCTAAATCCCGTCCTCCCTCATTCGTTTCACTTCTCGTTCACTTCTCGTCTTCAGCTAATCTTTTCAGCAAACCCCGTCTTTCCTTGTTTCAATGATACATATAAATTCTACCGATCTCACATATATCACGCCTCTCATTGTTGTTGTTGTTCTTTATCCATGCGGTCTCTGAATGAGCAGACGCATAATCAAAGCATTCCAGTCACGACCATACCATCTTTTATTTCAGTTATTATATAATGGTTTCAAATTTTGGCACAAGGCCAGCAATTTTGGGGAGTGGATGAGCCGATTATATCGCCCCTAGAGTCCAGTTGGTATTTGTTTTATCGACTCCAAAAGGATGAGAAGCAAAGTCGACCCCGGCGACATTTGAACTCCGTGCTTCTTCAGTAAGGGCGCTAAAATTAATATATATATATAT
>NC_068994.1:51828630-51830409 GCF_001194135.2 Octopus bimaculoides | reverse complement strand
CCTTAATCGGACGTGGGTGTTTACAATTGGCCGAATGCTTTTTGATCAATAATTCTATTCGATCAAGGTTGACCTAGGATCTATGTTGATCCTGGATTAAATGACGGCATTAGGTAGAGGGATTATTGTTCAACCTCAGAAGCAGTCACTGACTTGAGTCACGAAATCTAAGAAAAAGTAAATATCAATATTTACCTCCGCCTTTGCGAAGGCGGGGGTATTGTTTTCAGTCGCATTTGTTTGTTTGTTTGTTTGTCCGTGGACAAGATATCTCAAGAACCGCTGGATGAATTCGGATGAAACTTTCAGGGGTGTTTGGCTTCGTGACTGACACGAACTGATTAGATTTTGGGATCGATCCGGTACCGGGTAAGGATTCTGGATTATTTTTCCTGTTTTTTTTTTTACTTAATTTTTGAGAGCGATCAGGTTCATTTTTGTGAGAGCAGTCGAGATTATTTCAGATGTTCTCATTTTAAAAATCATCTCTGGCTAATCGTTGAGAGGACATTAGTGTTGCTTTGGCGGAGGTTTGCGCTCCTTAAGCGCTCTTGTTTCTTTCACTTTTCTTTCAGCGTTCCTCGTTTGCTCTCACCACAAATTTTTGTCAGGTATTTGGCTTCATCGGGCAGTCATTATTCCTTGTATTTGATCCCCTGCACCTTAAGATCAAATTTGGCCGCAGTCAAATTTTATTTTCTTCTACATCCCTCCTACCCCTTTCTCTCCTTTCTCCCCACTTTTTCTCTCTCTCTCTCTCTCTCTCTCTCTCTTTCTCGCCTTACGAAAGATCACGCTGCATAATCTGGTCTGATGCGAAGGTCACAGGAGGAGCATTCATATTGCAGTTCCAATAATAGTTTTCACCACGACTTCCTGGAGACGACAAAATAGAAAATTCGGGACGATGAAAAGCGTATGAAAAGCATAAAATCTCTTCTATGCCACGTCCGCCATTAATAACAACACTATTCTTTCAACGAAGCTGCACCCACTCTACGCACTCCCAAATATAGTTCCGCACCAATCTACATACCTCAGAAATGGTAACTCAGCAATTTATCTACCCCAAACATAGTCCTGCACCCGCACCACTCTGCCTAACCCCAGACGTTGTACCTCACCAATCTGCCTACCCAAGGCATGGTCCCACACCAATTTACCTACTTTAAACATAATACTACATCAGTCTATTTACCCCAAACGTTGTACCACACAATTCTACCTCCGTTTTTCAGTCACCATATTATCATCACCACAACCACCACCACTACCACAACATCCTTATACTCTCAGCATTGTCTTCTACCTCTCTATCACTCGCTCTTGCTCTATTTTCTAAACTTCCTTCCACACTTTCCTCTCATTGGCTCAGATCACGTAGCTGCAAACAAGTCCTGTGGCTAGGTACAGCTCATTACTGCAAGCAGAGATTAATTTCAGCCTTCCACTATATTCGAGAAGAAAATCCGGACATTTTGACACTTAGCTTAGTCAACTAAGCTGATGTCACCCTCCCATTGTATCTCTGTCTTTCTTTCGCATTCTCCCTCCCTCTATCGCTCACCCTTCTCTTCATCTCCCTCCGTCTAACTCTTACCCCACCTCTCTCTCTCTCTCTCTCTCTCTCTCTCTCCCCCGCCAAACAAATAGCTACCTCTATAATTAACTTACCGGCTCAGGTGATGATGAGCTTATACTACGGTGGCGGCGATGGTGAAGGGTAGAGGAGGAGCGAGAGCTTGGTTGTGGAAGTAGAGTGGGGATGATGAAGAAGAT
>NC_068994.1:51826073-51828206 GCF_001194135.2 Octopus bimaculoides | reverse complement strand
GGTGGTTGTGGTGGTGAAGAAAGAAATGTGTGAGGAGGCGAGACAGCTGAATGGGTGGAGGGTGGTGCAGTGTGAAGGCGAAGGTGAAGAACAGGTGGGATGAACTAAGGCGATGAAACAGTAAAAGGTGACACAGTGGCGTTAACACAGACAAGAGTGGCATCTATCTGCGTATCTGTATACGTGCGTGCAAGCATTAGTGTGTGTGTGTGTGTGTGTGTGTGTGTGCGTACGCGGTCATAAGCATGTACAGGTGTATGTACGTGAGAGTATGTAGTGGCGCTATAGTCGAGATAATGGTAGTATAGCAGCTGTCTGGTGGTACGAAGGTGGCGGGAGCAATTAGTACTGATATGAAGACAGTAATAGTGGTTATAATTGCTTAATCCCTGGTCAGTTCTGAACGAAGAAACTTAAGATCAAAAGCATTCCAGCCGTGACCATACAGTCTTTTATTATCAGAAGCACTATCCAGTTGCCTTCTATCTATCTATCTATCTATCTATCTATCTATCTATCTATCTATCTACACACACACACACACACACATATATATATATATTTACACACACACACAAACACACACACATATATATATTTACACACACACACACACAAAACGGTAAGGCGGTTTGGTGCGATTTCTATTGATTTCTCTTTCTCGTTGGTCGAACGACCACATAAAGATTCCGACTGAGAATTTGGACCCTGAACATAAAGAAGCATTGAGTGGGTTATTCTAAGACGTAGAAGGTCACACACACACACACACACACACACACACACACACACACACACACACACACACACACACACATGAAGGGTAAAGATCCTCTTCGGTCACGAATGACTATGGGATTGCTCCTAAAGAAGACCATGCAGACCAGTCCCCCCTCTCCACGCCACGCCATCGATGTTATCCAAGGGAAAGGCAAAGGGACCGATACAGCTTGGCACCCGTGACGTCACAACTCATTTCTATAGATGAGTGAGCTGGAGCAGCGTGAAATAAACTCTCGGTCCGAGAGTCAAAATCACAACTGCACGATTGTAAGCCTAACCACTGGAATAATGTATGAAATGGAATAAGTTCTCTCCCACTTCCATTTATAGACAACTAATACAAATATCTGTATTTGTATCCATGCAGACAGTACCGAGGGTGGCGTAAGGTATAGATTAGGTTGGATTATGGGCGTAGCAAGTTGAGCCGAAAAAAATGTTCCACAACGATTAAAAGCCAGAGTTTGGTGCAATTTGACCGAATGGTCAAAGGCGGTAAAAAACAACCTGGATGAAGGCATCAAAAGTAAGGCTACGTTGGCTGGGTTGTTCCAAGACAGAGAAGGTCATAAAAAATGAGATACGATAAATCTAAGACTCGACATTTTGGTGTTTTCAATAATGCCGTGTCCGTGGTAGCCATGATGAAAGTGAAAATGAGTTTTGAGGAAAAAGAATATTGATTCAAAGTTTTGGTTCAAAGACAGCAAATTCGGTGGAGGAAGTGAGTCGGTTACATCGAACTCAGGGCCCAAATGGTACCTATTTCATCAACCCCGAAAGGATGAAAGGAAAAAGTCGACCTCAGAACGTAAAGACAGACGAAATGCCGCTAAGCTTTAACTCGGCGGACTAACGATTCTGCTAGCTCACCACCTTAGGAAAGAGAAATATTAGGTGTATTAGGATGTATTTTAATAGGGTGTGTTTCAACAGGGTATATTCGGTGTATTAGGGTGTATTTTAACATGAAAGACAACAGGATAAAATTTTAAATTGTCAAGAACTGAGTTTTAGTTAGAAAATTACTATTTTTAAACCTCACAACGTGAGATATTCAGCAACAGTACTTTGTAGTAAAGATTGTTTGCCAACATAACATGGCAGTCCTGATTTAGAGCTCATTAACGGAGTTTCTGGAAGAATTAAATGGTTAAATGATTATACCAATTGAGAAGGTCGCTAAATTCTAGTGACCTCGCGGGCAGGATTTGAACCCAGAACATAAAGTGCTGAAACAAATACCGCAAAAGCATATTTTCCAGTGTTATAAACTAAAGATTTCGTCATCTCGTCGCCCCCCCCCTTTTTTTCTTTAGTATCAGCAATGATAGTATGCCTAGGTAGTCC
>NC_068994.1:51825298-51825960 GCF_001194135.2 Octopus bimaculoides | reverse complement strand
CATATTTTCCAGTGTTATAAACTAAAGATTTCGTCATCTCGTCGCCCCCCCCTTTTTTTCTTTAGTATCAGCAATGATAGTATGCCTAGGTAGTCCTGCGGTTATCTTAGTATTGTTGTGTGTTGCATGTGGCATAGCAATGATGGTGGCATTTGTGTAATTGTGAAGGTAGCTATGTATATACACGTGTGTGTGTTTGTGCACACGTGTATGTGCACGCGTGTGTGTACGTGTGTATGTGTGGTTTGCAGTCTGTATTAGTCACTATAAGTTGCTTGTGACTTGTTTACTGACATGATGTACTTATTTACTTAAACCTTGAGCAAGTATTAATTATAGTGGTTAGTAACTTTATCATCTTAATAGTTTCTGCCTATTTTTTTTGTATCTCTTTCGTTTGTTTTGGTTTGATTTTCTGTAAGGATAAAGGATGATTTTGAGGTTGTTATTGTTATGAGGGCAATGATGTTGATGATGATGATGATGATGAGACGACGACAACTACGATGATGGTAATGGTTACGATGATGTTGCTAATGATGATGTTGGTGTTGTTGCTGCTGTCGTTGTTTTCATTCAGTAACACGTGATTTTGTGATGAGTTCATAATTATATCATTATGTATACATACATACATACATACATACATACATACATATATA
>NC_068994.1:51819864-51822364 GCF_001194135.2 Octopus bimaculoides | reverse complement strand
CTTCCAGTTCTTCGAACTTTGTGAACAAAAGGGTCTTGCAACATTTAGAACGTTGGCGATTTCTAAATCACTGTTTGCCGCACATATGGCAACAATGCATGTCTTCTCATTTCTTGTGTGAACATTCTTATCTGCCTATGGGAAATTTGAAAGAAATAGAACCTGTTAATTGGTTTGAAGAGAGCAACATACTGGAAATAAAGTGTCCTCAAATACACCTCGTACTCCGTATATAATTGGCATGCTTGTATCTATATGCGTGTGTATGCGTATGTATGAGTATATATATATATATATGTATTTGTGTACACACACACACACACACACACACACACACACACATATATATATATATTATATACATATATAGAATAAAATTAATGTGGGCAGCTGAGCGCAATGAAAAAACCGCATAGGCAATATATATATATATACACACACACACACACACACACACACACACACACACACACACACACACACACATACAATCAAAGGTGCAGAAATGGCGTACCCCGAATGAATAAAAGGGTGGCATAATCCAATGGTAGAGAGAAATCCAAGAATTAGGTACTCGAAACAGTTGGAAGGTCTAATTAATTAAAAAAAGACGAAACTTATTGTTATTATTAATTGTATTGGTTTAAGGTTCATGCGTTATATAGGACAGAGAAATGCCAAACAATGCAAAAGAAGCTGCTAGTTCTTGAAATGCCCGCCTCTGTGTATAAACATACATGTATAGTCATACACAGAGAGAGCCATATACAAAGGGGTACGCATATATTTCATAAAGCTCCTTATATATATATGATTATATACGCTTGACTCTGTCTGTGTTTATCTATGTAAGTGCTTACGTATGTCCATCTATTTATACACGCACTCTCACGCAAACACATATATATTTGTTTATGTATGTGTGTGTGTGTCTGTGTGTGTGTGTGTGCGTGTATATGTGTATGTTATTAAAACATAAGCACAGTTATACACACAGAGAATCAAGCGTAGATAAATGAACCCCAGTCATTCCGTAATCATACACACAAGCATGCCTATTTCTCTCATTGCCTCTCTCTATATTGTTATCTATATGTATATGTGCGTGTATGTGTGTGTATATATGTGTGTGTGTATGCATCTCACTCTCCGTTTATATATCATTCACTCACTCACTCACTCTGCCTGCCTGTCTCTCTCTTGTATATATATATATATATATATATATATATATATATATATATATATATATATATATACATACATACAATTAAACCTTGAGAGAGGCATTATGCCGGTAATAAACACACGCACTGGTTCAGTCCTTTATTAATTTATATAGTTTATATAGTTTTTATATAAATAAATAACAAAAAATTATATAAATTAATAAAGGACTGAACCAGTGCGTGTGTTTATTACCGACATAATGCCTCTCCCAAGGTTTAATTGTATTTCCTTCAACACACGTATCCACATCAAGAATCTTGCACACGAAATATACATACATACATACATACATATATATATATATATATATATATATATATAGACATACACATACATACACACACACACATATTATGAGAAACAGACAAACAGAGCGCAGGAGAGAAAGGGTGAGTGCGCTTTCCCGGAGAAGCTGTAACACGCACACCCACACATACACGTATATATTTATGTGTGCGTTGTGAGCGTATATGTGTGTGTGTGCGTGTGTGTGCGTGCGCACGTGTGTGTGAATATGAAAACGAAAATATGTGACACAAATATATTTGAAAAATTCCAACGTAATCTCTTTAAAAAAAATAGTGTTAGATGTACTGTGCCTGGAGAAGAGATAGGATTGCCATGGCGATGAATTGAATAGCTTTCAATCCTAGGTCACATAAGGCTGACCTTGGGTCAACCTCAACAATGCATAGATATGTATGTATGTCAGTACATACGTACGAATGTATGTATGTATGTATGTATGTATATATGTATGTATGTATATAGGTCTGTATGTATGTATGTATATGTGTATGTATGCATACATGCATGTATGTATGTAAGAATGTATGTATGTATGTATGCATGTATGTCTCTTCTATTTTTTAATTATTATAAATATTCCCCTGAGGAGGGAGCCGGTTTCCTACAAGTATACAAGGCTCCATCTTTGAGATGTAGTTAACATAGACAAATTCATATTTGGAACTTGAGAAAAGTCTTGCATATTTTTACTGTTCCACTCATAGACTGCACTTGTAATGTACGAATCAACATACCAGACGAACACTTCAGGTATGTTGATTTTTTGTTTATCTTTATGTCTTGACCATGCTATACTGATGAGTAAAAGGTGCATATTACTGCAATAATTACGAAATCATGATCTGTAGTTTAGTCTGTTTTTAGAGGGCTAGCTTTGAGAGTTGCATTTCCTCGCGTTCGGTAAAAGTGTTTATTATGGGAGTTTGACCTTAGAGTCCCTCTTAGCGTGAGGCATTCATGT
>NC_068994.1:51818345-51819643 GCF_001194135.2 Octopus bimaculoides | reverse complement strand
ATAAAACAAATAATAAATTAGTATATGCATATATACGTACAGGTATGTGCATACCTACGTCTACCTGTATATATATAGGTGCATATCTGGGTACAGGACATTGCAAACAAAATGTAGAGAAAAAAATAATAACCAGAGTACAGAACACACATAGAGAACATTTTCCTTCATCAGCTACCCCCATTCTAACACAGGCGTTTCGAATATATATATATATACATACATACATACACATGAATAGCACAGCAAAGCAAGGTAATTATCAGATTGTTAATAGACTGCAGTGGGATTTGAACCAAATTTTAATTATTGCGAAACATTTTATATGGTTCTTTACCGTTTCTACCACCCATGGCTCACATTAAAACAAAATAAAAATGTGCACAAACAAAGATACAGTTTAGTCATTGCAGTTTGAGATAGTAAAATTTATTGAAGCTAATATTTCTGTTAACTCGAAGACATAAATTTATTTAAATGACTTCGCTGCCATTATTGAACGATAAAGTTAAATTTCAATCAGAGACTTGTGACTATAAACCTGAAAGTTCTCTTTCCCCATTTAAGTGCACAGATCCCCCTCACCATACATTTAAAACCTAAGATCTGAGGTTTTATGTAATAGTAACTATCACCCGATGTGTCCTGTTGTTGTTGTTTTCGTTTTTGTCGAAACTGTTGCTGTTGGTTATTCTCGGGCCTGTCTTGGCCGAGTAAAGCTGTAACCTAAGAAGTTCCATTTATGATCATCCCATCGGTTTGTATATACTGTGTTGTCCGAAGTGGCTTTCTTGCTTTTGTCTTTTTCTCTTGCTTTTCAACGGTAGATTGTGATGTGAGGTTATTTGGCTGTTATTCCTGGTATGTCGAGAGACTGCGTACAGGCTCCGAAGGTAGGACGTGTGAAGGTGCTGGTTAACTATAAGGCATCAGTCCGTCTACAGTTTATTTGACAACCGACATTGTTGTTGTTGACGTTGTTTGATGATGATGATGATGATGATGATGATGATGATGATGATGATGATGATGATGAAGATGATGATGATGATGAAGATGATGAAAATGATGTTCATCTCGAATTCGGCCAAGCTATAACCAAAAGCTTTCTAGCCATGCTTATTTTCGGTCGTGTATACCTAAACCTCGTGGGGGTGCGAGGCTTAGTGGTTCCACTCACGATCATAAGATTGTAGTTTCGATTCCTGAACCGAGCCATGCGTTGTACTCTTGAGCAAAACACTCCATTTCACGTTGTTCCAGTTCGTAACTGGACAAAATGACTATCGGCATTTCGT
>NC_068994.1:51814298-51815780 GCF_001194135.2 Octopus bimaculoides | reverse complement strand
ATATATATATATATATATATATATATATATATATATATATATATACATGCACTCACAAACATTTATATACTTTACGTGTATGTATGTATATGTACGTATCTACACACACACACGCACATAATAGTTTGTTGACAGTTTGTTAACACAAGCTGTTAAAAAGATTAGCTTAATCCGGAACAGGATTTGAAATTGAAGAGATGAAATAACTAAACCTTGAAATTATAATGTATTATCACTTACGTATTATGTGTGCGTGTGTGTAGCCTACAAAGTTGGTTATGTATATATATATAGCTGGAAAAACAGCCAACAACTGATGAAAGGTCGTTCTTTATGTTGTTTGTCTTGTTTTCCATTTGTGTCTTTCGTTGTTCGGAAAAAATAGTTCATATTCTATGTACTCGTACTTGTATGTATGTATATACGTATATATCATGTATGCATGCATAGTCTTACAGGTAAGATCAAGATCTAATATCTACTCTGAAGAGTTTAATATTATCTATTTATTTATTTTGGGGAAAGTATGAAGGTTGTGAAATTAAGTTGTATATATATATTTGCGATTTTCCAACAAATGCGTAAGCAAATAAGTAAACATACAAGTAAATAAATAAATATATAAATTAATGATATATAGACTAAACCATCATTAAGCTGTTTACTAGCACCAGCAAAGTACGATTAGAGGATTTCGTTCTTTCTCAGTCGTATCTCGACAGCGCCTCTTGTTCTCATTTGTTTTTTTTTTTACCATCCACCCTTTCTTTCTTCTTTTCCTTCTTTCTTTCTCTCTTTTTTTCGTTCTTTTTTTTTACTCTTCCTCTCAGATGAGCCATTTTCAGATTATCAGTCTCACGGATAAATCAACAGATTATCGTGGACATGTGTTAGGAAGATTAACTCACAAAACAAATGTCCAAACAAATAGAAAGGCAACTTAACGTACTTGTCGGCCATTTTTATTGCGACAAGAGGGTTATCTATCTATCTATCTATCTATCTATCTATCTATCTATCTATCTATCTATCTATCTATCTATCTATCTATCTGTCTATCTATCTTACTAAAGAGCTTTTATTGTTAAATAACCTATCGATTCTACCAGAAATATTTGTCCCATCATCCGTTTCTGTCTTATATACAATTCGAACTTGCATTCCTTCGAGTTGATATCTTTCTCATTTTTGTTTGTTTGTTTGCTTGTTTGTTCTCCACCACCGCTTGACAACCGGCGGTGGTTTCTTTACGTTCCCGTAATTTAATGGTTCGAGGAAGTACTGGGCCGGTTTGTTTGAGTGTAGTCCCTCGTCGTTGCCCCAGCTCGGCCGCAGTATAATGATCGAAAGAAGTTAGAAGATAAAAGACTTTATTATTCTGAGTTATCTCTGTCAGTCTTTATATTTTAATCAATTATTCTCACTCATACATACATACATGTACATATATATATATATATATATATATATATATATATATAT
>NC_068994.1:51812977-51814136 GCF_001194135.2 Octopus bimaculoides | reverse complement strand
GTGTGTGTGTGTGTGTGTGTGTGTGTGTGTGTGCTTGCGTGTGTGTGTGTATGTGTGTGTGTGTGTGTGTGTGCGTGCGTGCATGCGGGTATGTGTGCGTGCGTGCATCATTCGCTGCGGGATATTTTCGCATGCGTGCACACATACAGTCAAATACACAAAAGTCAAACCAATCCATCGTCACGACGACGACCACTGCCACCGCCATCGGCACATCCGCTACCACCATCACCACCATCACCACCACCACCAACACCAACAGCCATCACCACCACTTGTCTAATCGATCTTCTCATATTAAATCCGAACAAACATACGCAAAAGTGGATGGAGAAAATTTTTATACTTTATGAAGATCGGATCACAAAATATGTCATTTTATTGATTGCATAATATTTCTGATTGTATCGATCAATATAATTTGATTATATTATATATTTATTTGTTGTAAAGAAAAAGAAAGAGACAAGGAAAACCAAGGCGAGTTGATAGTAACGGGTTCTTTCCTCGTCGTAATATAATACTGCAGAGAAGCTCTAATGATGTCCTTCAGATTTTTACCTTGAAGTTCAGGTAGACATCGAAATCACCACATTTCGTCTTTGTGCACACTCGATAAATTATTTGCTTTTAATGTTCAGGGGATAGCTGCGTCGACGAAACCTTCACTGCCCCATACTAAGACAATACAAAAAATATTTAACAATATCGGTTATAGATTTATATATATATATACACACAAACATACATGCGTATGAAATCTGTATTGCACTTTGGTCATATGCAAATATATTGATGTATTAATTAATGGCTAATTTAAAAGAGGAAAGCTTTAAGGAATTCGATGCGAGGCAATCGCTGGAGAATGCTAACGCGGACAATATGGAGACGCCGAGTTTCGGGCGTAACGTCATCACGCCTCCTGCGAGTCGTAAATCTGTTCCCGAAACCGAGAAACATCGACGAGCGAGTGCCATGTTGAGTTATTCCTCACCGATGATGCTGACGGCACCATCACCATCTCCGCCGACGATGGAAAGTTTAAAGTTTGGGTCGAAAGCGGACTCAACTGCCGACTTGGACCACGACCAATCGTCACCTATACCTACTGTTACCGTGGAAGAAAATTAATCAGTGTAAAATAATGCAAAAGTAGTAT
>NC_068994.1:51809839-51812587 GCF_001194135.2 Octopus bimaculoides | reverse complement strand
ACACACACACACACACACACACACACACACACACACACACACACACACACACACATACATACACACACACATACAAAGCTCTACTTCTTGAAGTACAGAGACTTTATTGCTCATGTGTAAGTGTTGCTCATACAAACAAAACAGAAAAAACGTGCAAAAATAATATATCTATATATGTATATATATATACGTGTGTGTTTGTGTATGTTGAGTGTGCATCAATTTTGTAATTGCCAACAGTTGTATATCTTGGTCACATGACCCTTTCAGGCGAGATCGATGTTGATGTTGAAACGTAGAAAGCTTTTAGTCAGTTTTGCTCTCGTAACACAGACTTCCATAGAATAGTAGCTTTGTTGTCTTTTGTTTTAAACTCTCCAGGGCAGCCCCTATTAAACGGACCCGTGGTCAAGGTCAAAAGTGTTCCAATAGTGACCATCCCGTCTTATTTTCAGACGCAGGATATCTAAGGACTAGATTACTCAGTGTGTCCTTCCCGGTTTTTTAAAATTTATTTTCAAGATGGTAGGGTACACTTTGAAGGATATATAGTTGTTATTTCATATAGTATGAGTGACTATTTCTTTGTTGAATTTTATCTGTTCCGTAAGTGAGTGCCCAGTTTTACGGATGTCGAAAGCATTTATTCATGCACACATTAAATCACTGAATACAGCATTTGATTTCAGTCTAAATTGAAAAAAACCCCAAAAAAACTGAACCGGAGTTTTTACGTGATGGGTTTGGGGTTTACATAGTGTCAACATGGCCGTATAGATAAAATACTAAACTTCCTGCTTACGGATTGTGAGTTCAAACCCATGACAGGTGTTTCGTTGTGTTTCCTGATAGCATGACTCTTTTATTATCATTTTGCATTGCCTCCGTGGACATAACTTCCAGGAGGGAATATGGTACAAGATCACTTGGGAATGTTGTCTGTAACAGACTGTCATTTATAACGTGATACTGGTTTCTGTCACTGATTTGAGGAAGATTTGGTAATTGTTTTTTTCAGGCCAAGCGACGTTGCAGAAACTTCCCCGTAGTTCACGTTATTGTTTAACCTTCACAAATGTAGCAATAATGAAGCAGATCTTTGACCAAAAACATTCCAGCCCTATTTTTTCTTTTCTCTGGACATTGCATATTTTATAAAGAATATATTTTGCGATGTGTCTTTTCTTTTTATAAAATGTTAGGGCATGATTTGAGGGACATTTGGCTCGTATTTTTGTGAGATCGGACGAGACCACGACAGGAATGTTTTTATTAAAAAAATTTTTTTCGATGGTGGTAGAAAAGCGAAAAAATTAATTAAAAAGAAAATTTAAATTCACAAATAAAATTATGTGCAAACAGCGCCCTACGTTGGTCACGAGAGCCCCAAGCTGGGACGTGCGAAGGGGGAAGCTTTTTCACTGGACTCAAAAGAAAATTTCGATATTTATATAATTTCTAAAGACAGGGAAAAGAAATTAGATGTCGTGTCGTTTTCTATAACTTCTATAAGAGAACAACGGATTGAAATATACCTCGGTTTATTTCTTCTGCTCTTCGATGCACATCAAACACACAGACACACACACACACACACACTATTGCATACGCAAATATATACATAAATAGAAGTCCACATGCGCATACACAAGCACACTACCAAACGAATACACGCTAATACAGACGTTAGGAAAAATGCATTCACAAATACAGGTAAATACGTGCATACACACGCGTGTGCGCATGCGCAGACATACAAAGGCATCCGAACACAATCTCAGACATATTTACCTTGAAGAGGACACTAGTATACAATCACGTAATCAATATCGCAACAGGATTATCTACTTATTTATTCATTAATCTATTGGTGTTGTTTAGAGCATGAAAAAGACTCAGTAATAATACAAATAACTAAAAGAAGGTTGACTGAATTCTTTAGTGTTGGACAATTAATAACTTCCGATGTGTTTATTATATATGGCCTTTAACGTTCTGTGTTCAAATACCGCCGTGGTAAGCCTTGACTTTTACTCTTTCAAAGATCGATAAAATAAAGGACCAGTAATATGCTGGTGTTGATTTAATCGACTGTATCTTTCTGACAAAATTTGTCACTTTGTACCAATGTTATTAATTAGTTTTATAAAAGAAGCTTACAGAGAAAATAAAAGCAAAAACAAAAAAAAAACACCCCAAGGTCCTGTTTGTAAACAAGACACGAACTCACATCCTGTCTCCCACAATAATTCGACACATTAACCACTGAGCCATGTGTATGAAAAAAAATTGAATAAATATCTGTTTCAAATCTTCTGTATAGAATATTCTCGATCCTTCTGTTATTTTCAATTGTGCACATTCTGTTTCGATGTAAATTGCCTAACGTTAGACATGCATGCATTTCTGGAAGCGAGGCAGCGATTTGCGAAAATCGTTGTAGTATTGAGTAATATACTTTGCGGCCTTCGTTCTGATCCGAGTTCAAATCCCACCGTTGTAAGCTTTTGTTCTTTTTTTGTTTTTAAGTATCATTTAGGGATCGATAAATAAAGAACCATTCCAGGAGCAATTATTTTTCCTCTCTCTTTTACTTTATCTTCCTTTTCCGGAAGAAGAAATCAGCTGTGATTTAGCTTGAAGACAAATGTGTCCTTCCAAGCTTAGATGCTCAAAACATGCACGAAGTCAGGACAGCGTGCTCCGATGACTCCACCTAGAGGCGAGGACCCAAAACAAGCCAAAGTG
>NC_068994.1:51806625-51809031 GCF_001194135.2 Octopus bimaculoides | reverse complement strand
CAAATATCATCAACTTAAAATATGTCCAAGAAAAATGAAATAAATTTAAAAAAAAACCAAACAAAACAACTTTATATTTAAAGAGTTGAATTATATCTAACACCTTATGTTTAACAGACCAATCGTGAGAAGATCGAAAGATTTATGAGTATTCGTTTATGGTCAAATACAACAAACAAACTATTGCTACCACTGCTCTCCTAATCCCCCCCCCACCCTGTATCATTAGTTTCCCTTTTATTAAACCCTCACTACTTTCACTCCCCCCATTATGTTCCCACATCTCTCACTATCCCCACAGCCTCTCACTACCTCCAGTGTTACCATTGTCCTCCCTCACTGATTCAGCTTACATCACAATACTCTTTCCCCTCTATGTCCTCACTTCTCCCACTACTCCCACCGCCATCATTATCTCTTCTGTCGTCATTACCCTAACTCAGAGGTTTTCAAACTGTGGTCCGCGGGCCACAGGGGGTCCGCAAGGACAAGACAGGGGGTCCGTGGACAGCAAATACTTTTTATGGGCAATTTGATTTTATATATGTTTTTTAATCGAAATCTTTTAATTGACAATAAACCTATTTGTTAAATACTGTGAAATAAATAAATGTAAAAATATGTTATTTTAAGCAAATATTTATGTATAAATTTCATAAGCGTTTATAAGGAGGTCCCTAAGGTAAAGCCTGAAATATAAAGGGGTCCGCAAGTCAAAAAGTTTGAAAACCCCTACCCTAACTGGTTCGACTTCCATCACTATTCTCACTACCTTTACTCTCTGTTTTTTCTTTCTCTTTTTCTCTTTCCCTTTCTTATATATTCTTTGGATGTGTTTATACGCACTTCCATCTATACAAATATTTGACCTTACATCTCCAATTCACAACAATACCTGACCTTAGTGTTGTAAAAATTTGACCTGCGAACTAAAACAATTACTCGCCCACAAATTTCAACCTCTTTCTAACAATATCATTTAAGACTTGTTGCTCTAGCTCAATGTTTCCCAACCTATTTCCCCCACCAGACCCCACCATAACTTTCCAGAAAAATGTCTGCCCCACCAGCGGTCGGCAAAATACAACAACCTTATTTTCAATAAGGTTTACGTGTGTGTGTGTGTGTGTACACACACACACACACACACGCTAATATCGAACAGAGATGAGTGCACAACACCGCATTGATGGATAAATATCTTGTTTGTTTATGGGTTAACAAGGCAACCAATAGTTTCATGAGAAGAGGGTCTCCCCTATTGTTGGAGAGTGCCAAGTGGAAGTATTAGTACTCGTTTCGTCTCCAATTTGGATGAGAATACACGAGGTTACACGAGACGTTGTATGTGCACACACATATAATGTTGGTGGGTGGTTTATATGCTTTATTGTTCCCTTCCCAATAAGATTTGCAAGCTTACGTGAATGCAATACATCATTACTAGCATAGCACCTGTCAAAAATGGTGGAGTTTATTTGACTATAGAATGAATTATGCAAACATAATTTAGTAAAATACTAGTGCGTGTGTGTGTGTGTGCGTGTGTGTGAGTGAGTGAGTGAGTAGGGGGAGTGCAACTTTTATAATGCGTATACAAACATGGAACGGCACTGGTTGTGATATTGTGTCGCAGAGAAACTTTTCAACGAAACAGAGCGAAGTCTTGTGTTTTTAATAGAAAGATCCCTTTGAGAATTATCACCGAGAGAAAAACCAAAAAACCAAAAAGACATTACAGCTTTGTGCCGTTCCACGTTTGTATATATGCTAAGAATGTCATGTAAAGTTTGGGACTTATTCTATAGGGCACTCTTCATCGAACTGCTAAGTCCTGGTGACGTAAAGAAACCAACACCAGTTGTCAAGCGGTAGTGGAGGACAAACACAAACTCAACAATAAACACATACATACATACATACATACTTTGACTATCGTGGCTGTTACGTTCCAAAGCGCTCCGCGATAGGTGAAAATCCGCGAAGTAGAAACAGTACTGTACTGTTTTTTATTATTACTATTATTTGTATATATTTATTTTATTATAGATGCAAGACAACACCATGGAGGAATCGACGTAAGCTTAAATAATAAACCGCGATAAGTGAACCGTAATATGGCGAGAGATTACTGTACATACATACATACATAAATACATATGACGGGTTTCTCTCGGTTTCTCTCTAGCAAATTCCCTCACAAGAATTTGGTCGGTCTGAGGCTTTAGAAGAAGGCACTTTCCCAAAAGGTCAAGCAATGGGAGTGAACCCGAGACCATGCGATTGGGAAGCAGGCCTCTTACCAAAGAGAGAGATAGAGATAGACAGATAGATAGATAGATAGATAGATAGATAGATAGATAGATAGAGAGAGAGAGAGAGAGAGAGAGAGAGAGGGAGAGAGAG
>NC_068994.1:51804620-51806353 GCF_001194135.2 Octopus bimaculoides | reverse complement strand
TGACCAATTTCCGGCAAAATCCCATTTCAATTAATTTTTGTCATCTATAGAGAAGGCAATGGTTACCATAACAACTCATTTCCTATTGCCTAAAAATATAGAATAATGTACCTAGTCAAAAGAAATCAATATTGGTATTCTAACACTATTTTCAGAGTTGTAAGCAAGGCAGCTATCCGGCAGAAACGTCAGCACGCCGGGCGAAATGCTTAGAGCTATTTCGTCTGTCTTTATGTTTTGAGTTCAAATTCCGGCGAGGTCGACTTTGCTTTTCATCCTTTCGCAGTCGATAAATTAAGTACCAGTTACGCACTGGAGTCGATCTAATCGACTGGCCCCACTCGCCCAAAATTTCGGGCCTTGTGCCTAGAGTAGAAAAGAATAATATATTTCGACTTTCTGTTATACTGGTGTTGTAGAATAGCCCCAGGTTAGTTATATTTGATCAGGTTTATGATCAAATGCATTTCATCTATGGCCATTCCAGCCGGTTTTTTTTTTCAGGCATTGCTTACCTCAGGCTACGTCACAGTGTGTGTGTGTGCACGTGTTTGTTTTTTTGTAAAGACAGTACAATGTGATTTGATGGATACTTGGTTGTTATAATTAGCAGATCTAGCGACCACGTAGAGGCCTTCTGGTCGGCTTATCTATTATAATGTAAGACATATGATGGTGGTGGCAGTGGATGAGGTAGTGGTGATGGTGTGATTGAAACAACAGCGCGCCGGATATGAATTATTATTTTGTTTTACTTTTACGTTCTTAATACAACCGACTTCACGCTTTCATCCTTCCTGGATCGATAAAATAAAGATCCAAACAAATACGGAGATCAATAGATTTGACTACACTTCCTACCCTCTGCCCCACCACGTACTCGCCATTTTGTAACCGTGTTAGAAATCAGTATATAACGGCAGAAGTGTTTAACTATGATTCAATTTTACAGAAAATGACCATTCTGTGATTCAGTTGTAATTATAGATAACATTCCCATGATTCAATTTAAACGATTAACTAACTACCTCCTTCTCATGATTCAGTTTCTGAGATGAAATACCAATCTGCAATCTAGTTTTAGAGATATCATTCTTCTTTACCAACGATGGCTTATCTATTCACTGATTCAGTTTTAATGATATAATTCTCATGATCGAAATTTTAGTCACATAATCCCTATTCGTGATTCATATTAGGTTTAAAAATTATTTCCAATGATCCAATTACAAAAGCTAAGACACTTATTATTAGCCCCACCGCCCATCAACCACTGTTTTGCTATATATTTCCGTAATTCAAGTTTTTGTCTTATATATTATATGCTTTCCTTTGCAGAAGGCAATCACTTCCCGCTCAATGGCTACGTTGTGGCTTCTATTATTAAATATCCTGGTTCTGGTCCATGGCGAATTGGACATGAATGGACCGAATGTGTGTCAGAAAATTCTAACGTAAGTATAATTTTGTAAACTATATTTCGATTTGTAAAATTTATTGTTACTATAATAACTTCAATAACAGATAACAGTTGTGCTTAAACGAAACGCAAACAGCAAGGTACCGGCTTAGGGCCATACATACACACACACACACACACACACACACACACAGGGAACGAAAAATATTTTCTCGCGCTCATTACAGGAGTTTTGAACCCAAAATCTAAACTAAGTGTAATTTGCTACCACGAATAGACATCAGCCTGGTACTCTACCGTTTCTGCCATCACA
>NC_068994.1:51797626-51802626 GCF_001194135.2 Octopus bimaculoides | reverse complement strand
TAGATAACGATAATTGGTGTGGAGTTTTAACTTACACAGTAGCAGTTGTACATCTAACTTACACAGTCAAATATATCGGATGCAGGTTGCGTTGTTGAGGAAATGTCCTCTTGAGGTTAAAAAAATCGCAGTAACGTTCGTTCGTACGAAACAGCCATGACGACAAATATTACTTGCCAGTATTGTTACTGTTTTCATCTCTCACATAGATTTTATAACTATCTGCTTTGTTTGTTGTAAGATCAGCAACTAAACGTCGCTTGAATTTCTATATACTGCGAACTTGATCGACCTGAGGCAATCACTAGCAGACAAGGTGTCCAGCACTGAAGAAAAGCAGAAATAGTCCGAAACCAGGCTGGTTCGGTTGCTAGAAGGTGGTAAGGGTTCGCTCCCCTGCTTGCAATATATCGGATGCAGATTGCATCGTCAACTAGCTGCTTTGCTTGTTTTATATATTCTTTTGTTTCAGCCATTTATTTGACTGTGCCCATGCTGGAGCAATATATATATATATATATATATATATATAATACACACTTCTGTGCATTTTGTTGTTTAGTTAGTAGGAAAATTAATCATTATAAATTATCATTTGTTATCTTTTGGTCAGTACAAAATATCGCCTCGGAAGGAAAGTCCGGTCGTCCTTGGTCTACAAGAAGACAGCCATGTGTTGTATGAACTACGAAGAAGTGAATGGTCGCTGCCATCGTAAGTACAAGTCACCCAAAACTAATGCAATAACGAGAGTCCCTTAACGTAATTGCTTAACCAGTTGCTCAATATGAGTGGAATGTTCTTTTCATTTCTCTATTTCTTTTTAAAACCTAAGTGATTCATATATCGACTAAGGGATCTGCGGGAGATGCCTCATCCTTATATGTGTGTGTGTGTGTGTGCATGCGTGTGTGAAGCATGTCCACAGTCCAATAACTGTAACTAAGTCATAACGCAAAAAGAAAAAATGTTTAATAAATTGAATAAAGAATCACCGTTCAAGATTTGGAGTTTAATGATTTCGTCATTTGCTCATCTTCTCATTTATTGATTCTACCCTCTGCATCTTTGTCTATTTTTGATTGTCCATTTTGCTTTCCCATTTATTTATTTATTTTAGCAATCTGTGAATTTGGTTGCAACAACGGCATTTGTCTGGCACCCAATATGTGTCATTGCCACCCAGGATGGAGAGGACATACGTGTGCTTCCCGTAAGTACCAACAAAACGACAATTTCGTTGCTTTTCTTTCTGATTATTCCGTCAACCATTTATTTGAACGTTCTTCCTTTCCTTCTTTTAAAACCATTCCAAACATCTTTAAAGCCTATCCTTTTCCTTCTGTTTTTTCTTTCTTTCTTGTTTTCATTCTTCCATCCTTCCTTTTTAACTTCCTTCACTAATTTTGATATCCTTTCTTCACCCTCTTCTTTCTAACCTTTCGTTCTCTTCAGCTCTTTCGTTCCTAATTTTTTTCTTTTCTTTCTTGTTTGTTTGTTCATTTGTTTGCTTGTTTGTTTGTTTGTTTGTTTCTTCCTTTCTTTCGTTCTTTCTTTCTTTTCGCTTTCTTTCTTTCTTTCTGCTGGGATAAAAATGCAATGGATAAATGATTTGATGCGTGAATCTGAAATTGTTATGCGGCGGGCCACACAAGAGTAATCTAAAATCGATTTCATGCTGTCTCCCGCTAAACTGAACACAATTTCTAGGTTTCAAGTTCTCAAGAAGTAAAATAGACTGGTAGTAATTTAAAATCTCTACACCAGAACTTCTACAAAATGTGATTCCGAGTCTAACGATGAACATAAAAAAATTTTTTTTTTTTTTAAACCCAGAAAAAAGTTGTCTTAGTTATGGGGGCGGCCATTTTATAAAATGTTGTTTCGTTATTTATTTTGAATCATATTTTATCTATACATGTTATCTTTTTCCTTTTGTTTATGGCATAACAGATTGTTCCAATGGCACATGGGGAGTGAACTGTGTAGAGAAATGCGACTGCAATGGACACGGATCGTGCGAACCTATTACAGGGATCTGCCAATGTATTCCAGGTATAGTTTCTTTACTCATTCTCTACATAGAGCAATACAGTTTACAAGGTGGTGACAATATTTGTCATTGTTGGCGTTTGCCCCAAGTCAGCTTTGATTTAGCAGACTTATGATCCCAAAAGTATTGCAGCCCTGTATAATACATACATACATACATACAATGCTTAACAGGTAGTCATTTCATCGACTCTGAAAGGATAAGTCGATGTCGGCGAAATTTGAACTCAAAACGTGAAAACGGCCGAAATACCGCTAAGCATTTTGCCTGGCTCGTTAATGAAACCGCCAGCTCGCTCTCTTCGCTGCCATTAATATTATAGTTCAAACAGGGTGGAGGTGCAATGGCCCAGTGGTTAGGGTAGCGGACTCTCGGTCATAGGATCGCGGTTTCGATTCCCAGACCGGGCGTTGTGAGTGTTTATTGAGCGAAAACACCTAAAAGCTCCACGAGGCTCCGGCAGGGGATGGTGGCGATCCCTGCTGTACTCTTTCACCACAACTTTCTCTCACTCTTACTTCCAGTTTCTGTTGTGCCTGTAATTCAAAGGGCCAGCCTTGTCACACTCGTGTCACGCTAAATATCCCCGAGAACTACGTTAAGGGTACACGTGTCTGTGGAGTGCTCAGCCACTTGCACGTTAATTTCACGAGCAGGCTGTTCCGTTGATCGGATCAACCGGAACCCACGTCATCGTAAACGACGGAGTGTCAACAACAACAACAACAACAATTCAAACAGGACGTTGCTCAGATGAGTAAACAACAGGAGCACTCTCAGTGGTCGCAAACCCCATTGTCATGTGATGTTTACACCTTTCCTAAAGTCACACTTACAAAGTTTCAATTTAATTCGCCGAATACAATATAGCAATTAGCTTAACGATGCTTGATGTACATAATTAGCTTTTGTTTTCATTTACGTTTTTAAGGGAACTAGAAATGGGATTATGTATTGAAGGGAGAGGAGTAACTGGATTATGTATTTAGGGAAGAGAGGAGATTAAGTATTTAAATGGGAAGGGGATTACCTACTTAGGGGATGTTGAAATAGGATGTTGTAGCGTTCGGACAAAAGTGTGGGTGTGTAATTAAGGTGTTCATCTTGTAACCTCTTGCTCTTGGGTTCGATATCCCAGCGCGACAGTTTTACCTGTTTCGAAGTTCCACCATTAAAAAGGATTTGCTTCATACCTTTCAAAGGTTTTAAATTCTTATAATGCAGACATCTTACAATTCTTGCTGGGTAAGAATAAAGTTTCTATAACAGGATGAAGATAGCACAAAGTGTTGCTCTGGAGAAATGATTACCAGATCTTTCATGCTTACAGAATATATACATATATATATATATTTCGTTTTGGGATTTGGTTTGCAAGATTCTTTATGTGAGTTCGTGTGATGAAGCATATTTTGCTGTGTCTGGGGAGAGTCATTCTCTTTTAGTGCCTTATTATTTAACACACTCACCGGTAAAGTTTCCAAATTTTAGAAAAATAAATATGTAAATGAGTAGAAACTTTACCGGTGCGTGTGTTAAATAATAAGGCACTAATATATATATGTATATAGATGTTTTCGATCTAGTTTGGATTCTTTGCCATCAAATTTGAATTCTTTGCAATCAGATTTGATGGCAAAAAATCCAAACTAAACTAGATCGAAAACATCTATCTATATACTTATTTATGTTTTGATAATTTACAGGCTGGACTGGTGGAAAATGCCAGAATGAGTGTCCAGAGAATACATATGGTGTAAATTGTCAATCGATGTGTAAATGCAAAAACGGAGCAACTTGCGACCATTTGAATGGTGCGTGTCTATGCCAAGACGGTTTCAAAGGAACACTGTAAGTATATCTTTCATCCTTTATTTGTTTCGGTCGTTAGACTGCGACCATGCTGGAGCACTGCCTTTAAGAATTTTTTTAGTCGACTCAATCGAAACAACTACTTACGTTTTTCTAAGCCTAGTACTTATGCTATCGATATCTCTTACTGAACCGTTAAGTTACGGGGACGTAAACAAACCACGACCAGTTGGGAGGACAAACACAAACGCAAAACACACATACATATATACATATACATATATTGATAAGAGCTAACATACGAAATTACCGGACCGTGAGTGACTCTCTTGCTTCTGATATATATATATATATATATATATATATATATATATATATATATACGACGCGCTTCTTTCAGTTTCCGTCTACCAAATCCACTCACAATGCTTTGGTGGGCTCGAGGCTATAGTAGAAGACATTTGTCGAAGGTATTGTGCAATGGAACTGAACCCGGAACCATGTGGGTGGGAAGCAACCTTCTTAGCTCTCTGCCAGGCACGTGCCTATATAAATATTCCTTTATTCTTTTACTGATGTCATTCTTTGGACTTGAATAATGCTGGGGTACAGAGCCTGAAGAGTTTTAGTCAATTGTGTCAGGTGCTTATTTTATCGATCTTTATTTATGGACTTTTTAATATCCACTTTCGAGCAAACAGACATAACGGCCGTTAATGTGAAACATCAGTGACTTAGCCGTGGTGCTTACTCGGCTACAAAGCGATTTGGTTTCGATTCTGCTAGATATTGCTACATGTCCTTATCAATGAATCTAAACAACAATGGCGCACGTAATAACCAATCAAAGTTTCCCAACATCGATGAATCGAGTTTATTGTGAACACACATTATCTGCAAGGAGAAGGAGAACTCCGTAGACAAAATACAACAGCGATTCGCATATTTGCGTTCGAATCTACCGAGACTGATTAAGAATGAATATGTACGTCATTGTAGTTCTATGTATGTTTATTCTATTTGGGTAGATGGGGTTGTGTATGGAAGCCCGTACATTTCCCATCTATCTAATAGTGATGCTACAACAACGACGACAGTATCGACTACCACCGCCACCACCGCCACCGCCACCGCC
>NC_068994.1:51789638-51796535 GCF_001194135.2 Octopus bimaculoides | reverse complement strand
CAAACGTTTGGAGAATATGAACGAGACAAAGCTAAATTGGTTCAAAGACTTTCTAGTTATTTATTTAATCAAAACCTCCAAAAAAAACACAAGTTTGAAAAAAGTGTATGTGTGTGTGTGTGTGTGTGTGTGTGTGTGTGTGTGTGTGTGTGTGTGTTTAATGCAATTTTGGTTTAAAATGAACGAGAAATAAACCAGTATTTAGAAAATCTACGTGTAAAGATCCAAAGGGAAACTGTGATTTGACAATGTAACTAGATTGTAAAATTTTCTTTGTATAACTAATCTGTTATTCACTGTAAATGAAACGTGCGTAAGATGATGTAACTAAATGTTTTATAAAGAAGTACTTCTGTTTTGGTTTGCTTTCTCTTTCTATCTCTCCCCCCTCTCTCTGTATGTCTATATATATACACGCATGTATGTGTATGTGTATATGTCTGTATGTGTCTGCGTGTGTGTCCGCACGATCTGATATACGAAAGAAAATATAAGCGCATTGTTTTCTCATGAGAAATGACTTGAGATCAAGACACCTATATATCATTTTTAGTAATGAGTGGCCCTCCTTAATATCAACACACTCTCACTTACACACATATATTTGTTAATTTGTGCGTCATGAATAAAAATTACGTAAACCTGAACTGTACATGTCAACTGGTTGGTAAGAAATTGAATAGTTATAGATGGTGTAAGCCGTGTAGTAAAATAATGTCAGATAAATTAAACGTTGACAACATCACGTTAGTCATCACGCGATTCAAAGACATCGTAAACAATAACAAAAGCAAATGTATGAAATTTAACGTCATTTATTACGAAGTTTCCATAAGTTAGAATCTCCTTCTGATAGTCGTCCATTGTGTAATAAGAAAATAGGACGAAAATAGCACGACATGACCTGTAGATTATTATGTATGCCTAATAAATCCATTGGTTTTAACAAGAATTATTTGTGGGTTAAGAAGGAAGAAATGGTCAGCATTGATGTCATCTTATGTAGCCTTTATTGGACTAAATTAGGTAGATTTGTTCTTGTCCAGTAGAATGGTGACTTCTTTTAACGGCTTGTACAAAAATATTGGGCTCATGGTTTCGAACAGTACAAGTAGGTGTACATGTGATACCATCAAGAAACGAATAATTACAATATTAAAAAAATTTGGCTTGAGGGTGACGGTTGGAGCTAACCTCACAACAGTGTTTGTGTTGAATATTCACATTTAAACTAAACTGGAAATGACACCAGGATTTTTAAGAAGCTAGTAGCAGCCAATTGCACTTACACATGCGATCTAATTAACAACCAAATGTCATCGAGTATATACTAATATGCATTACCAAGAGATTAGGTGCATTATCTTCCGACAAAACCACTATCAACAGGACTGCATAATACTACAGTGAGACATTATGTTGCAGTTGTTCGAAAGTGCTCTATAACATTGTTCCATTGCCCTTAAAATTACTGGGAAAATAGTATTATATGGTGTAACCCACCGTACAATGTTGGTGTAAAAACAAGTGTTGCAAAATATTTCCTTTTCTTAATCGTTCACACTTTCATGCTTGTGCGGGTGAAACATACACTCGCACGCGCATGTGTGTGCATACATGTATACATATAAGTATTGTATATACATAATTGACAAGCAAATTCAAGGCGACTAATAAATTGGCCAATGAAGATCAATCTGCAGATAGACAATTTAAGAACAGCAGGATGAATTTATGAAATTTACGAAAAACAAGATCAGAACAATCCTTGTAATGCCGACAGCAGATTTGAAAAAAAAAAAAAGAATCATAGCAAGACAATGATGATAAAAAAAACATGAAGCGAAAAAACAAAGAACAAATGATAATCCGGACATAATGGTAAAGCCAACCAATTTTAAGGATAGCAAAAGGAATTTAAATAAACAATATCGAACACACGTACGTAATATGTGCTTTGCTAGTTTGTTAGTCGGCTGCAATTTGAGGTGTTGGAGATGAACCTCTCAAAGCGGTGGGTGTGAAAATATCTGAATTCATAGTCATAGTCAAGCGAGACAAAAATACCCCAAGTTCCGTTCAAGAGCGATGAACATGGATGTTTCGTAATTTTTGTGACTTACCAACACCGTGTATCCGAACAAACCTGATGCAACTTGAATATGTAAAGTGGCGTAAGAACCATCAGCTGGTATGTCCGAACGATGCATTCGTAGGAATAGATTCAAGCATGAATTAGAAGCAGCTCGAATGTTGTAAACAATATCAAACAGCCAACCGAAGAAAAATGAATTGATCTCACGTTGCAGAAACTAGATTTAGAAAAAATTATAAACTAGTCTGAATTAGTAACATAGTAAACATCCTTCGGGCATAGTAGCATTAGAAGTAGCAGTATAGGAAAAGCAAAACAAAGTGACCAACAAATTAATCCATGGAAAAGGATGACAATTTACTGAAATTATATAATATTAAAATTTATCTCTTTAAAATATATATATAATTATTTTTTGGTTGATTGTAGGTGTGACCAGGTTTGTCTGGAGGGTGAGAACTGTTTGTCTAGGTGCCAATGTCACAATGGAGGTATATGTCACCCCCATGATGATTCCTGCGATTGTCCACCAGGATGGACTGTGAGTAATACGCATATCTTTCGTCTTATATGTTGATGTAAATCCCTCAATGTTTGCATTTTCTCCTCCTATTGTACCCAACTCTTATTGCCCACAACAGCAACAACATCAACAACAATAATAATAATAATAATAATAATAATGATAATGCCCTGATGCAGTACCAGGCACTGGCTCTCATGGCTTCTCATCTTAACTGATTGGAAGTGTTATCATGTACACTGTTTTGTCTTTGTATAAAAGATGGGCTACAGTAAATGTTCTGCTCAATACCACAGATTTACATTTACTTGTTAGTTGTTTGGCCTTAACCAGTTGAACATGTCCCTTGGTGGCTGACGATATGTGCATCTCTGATCACGGGCAGAAACACTAGGGGAGCATGATAGCCATGTATTGAGAGAAATTCTTTGGGATTTGAATAATTCCCTTCTGGAAACATGAGTGTTTCTTTCAACATATCTTTAAACAACCTTTATTCAGGGACATTTTGAGCGGAACGGGCTACTCAACATGAAGAAAATTCCAACTGGGCCCCCACCTGCAAGATCATGCGCTGTTTATCTTGATATGAGTCCACCATGTCGCGCACATATGGACAAAGTGCCTCACCAAATGACGTATATTGCTGCTACATCAATATTATATATCTATAACACCTTATATCATTGCTAACATAACACAGACACACACACTAATACACAATTATGCACACACACACACACCCTATAATTTTTTCATACACTTTTACTCATACACCATCACACATCTAAAAGCGAACCGCATTTAAAGGAATAACGCGGGAAAAAACGCAGCTTGCTATCATTTGCTAAAATGTTACTGATTTACCATGATCTCACAAATCATAATTATGTCATTTATGTCATTGTAGGGAAATATTTGTTCTCTACCGTGCCCGAAAAACCGCTACGGTAAAAACTGCAAGGAGGTTTGTAGCTGTTATAACGGCGGCGTATGTGACCCGTTTACGGGAGAATGTCGGTGTCCACCTGGTGCAAGTGGCGAGAGGTAAGTTTAAATAATGATTCCTTTGTTTGGTAATTAATGACCGTATGTGTGCGCGCGCGTGTGTGTGCGTGAACACATATAAAACAAACCAAAGAGGGGATAACTGTGGCCGTCAAAATTTGTAGCATGTCCTAGCAATATTCAGTGCATAGATATCAGGTAATGCAAATGAACAAAAGAAGAAAGGGAAAGTCAGTAGTACACTTTCTTACATAGGCTTAACTGAAAACTCATTTAAGAGTCGTTTATATCAAAATATGGTCTATTTTAAACCCCTTCAGAAAGAAAATACCGAATGTCACATCTCTTTCGAAGTACACCTGGGAAAAGAAAAACCGTCGCAAAGAAAGTATCACATCACTCTATACACAGTCATTTATGTATGTATATATGTTTGTGTGTTCCTATATGTATGTGTGTTTCTATATGTATATATGTATTTGTATGTATGCATGTGTTTGTGTCTCCTTGTCACTGCATGATAGTTATAAACGGGCCTCTTCGTCATACAAACATACAAACATGTCTGGCCACGGGGAAATATTTTCTTGCTTAGAAACTGACGAGTATTGATGAGAGAAAAGGGTATCAGGCCGTAGAAATATATGCGTCAACTAATTCCGTGTTAACCATGCAGCCATAGACAAGAGTACGTTAAGACTACGATGCAGCTGCTGCTGATAATGGTGAAACCAAAAACATTGAAATTCTTAAAATATGGCTTTGTAAACAAGATATCTGTAATCCGTAAATTTATTTATAAATGATGAATGTAATGATGATGAAGATGACGATGATGATGATGATGATGATGGTGATGATCTCTTTAATTTTTTTAATTTTATTTTTCCAGATGTCAGATTCAGTGTCCAGTTGGTACTTGGGGCCCAAACTGCACTTATGAATGTGAATGTCGCAACGGTGGAACCTGTTCTCCAGAAGACGGTTCCTGCCTTTGTACAGCTGGATTTTCCGGAAGACATTGTGCCAGTCGAGGTAAGAATTTCCTTTATTTGAAGGATGAATGTAAAAAAGAGTACTAGTATTTTGTTGTGCCTGCCGCTGGAGTTTGGCTTTATTCACTTTATTTCACATTTGGTGAAGATTAGCGGACCAGTGGCCGATTCCTCACATCTCTGGCGTTAAAAGTGGTGGTAAAGAAGAGTCCGTAAGTCGAACCTAAACAAATAATTCTGAGAACTTTGCTTATAAACGGTAGCTAAACGTGGGTATGTGGTAAGCAGCTTGCTTCCCAACCACATGGTTTCGGGTTCAGTCTCACTGCGTAGCACCTTGAGCAACTGTCTTCTACTAAATCTTCGGGCCGACCAAAGCCTTGTGAATGGATTTGGTTAGCAGAAACCGAAAAGAAGCCCGTTGTGTGTATGTGTGTGTGTTGTTTTTGTCCCACCACCATCATCGCTTGTCAACCAGTGTTGATGTGTTTGCATTCACGCAACTTCGCGGTTCGGCAAAAGACACCGATAAATCAAGTACCAGGCTTAAAAAAGAAGTACTGGACTCGAATCATTTGACTAAAATTTCAAGGTGGTACCCCAGCATGGCCGCAATCAAATGACTGAAACAAGTAAACGATAAAAGATATACCCTTGTATAAACAAAAAATCTTGGCCAAGGGTTCCGCGTTGTAGAATCGAACCTGAAGTCACAAGGCTGGGAAGTAAGCTTCTTAACACCTACCAATACGTACTTTTGCTCCGGTTTGTATATTTAAAGACGATATACCTTCACCATTGCAAGACACGGTCCTGTCGAACAGTAATAAACATTAATGTTCTGGTGCGACGAACCGCGTTTCCATTTATAGTTGAGCCATTTCAGTTTCCTGTTTTCTGTAGAATGACTATTCTCTTCTTAGTTATATTTTACAATTTGATTCTATGAATAGGTTCCATAAGACTACTTTGACCTCGATAATTTGAGGAAAAATGAGGTAATTTGGCATGACGCAATGGACCCCCATTAAGAGTATTTATAGCAAATTAAACAATGACATCATCACATACTGATACATTACACCTATACATGTGTGTTTATCTCACGAAAATGAATAACAACTCGAGATTAAAATACATTAACACTACTCCAAGTATTGAGTATTTTTTTTTTTTTACTTGCAGTTTGTTCCCCGATCACTTATGGAAAAGACTGTTCTCATACATGTGAATGTGACTGGCAGAACACAATGCGGTAAGTTGACGAAATGTGGAAAGCTGTTGTAATCATTTTTGTTGTTGAAATATGAACTTCTAAGAAAAGACGAAAGTTGCATCATCTAGCCACGTTGCAAGAAGACAACAAACACGCTCTTGTTACGTTCAGTTTTTTTTTTTATTATTATGGATTGGATTACTACGAAAGTAACATGGGGAACATATTTTTAATATTTCTAATTTTAAAAAAGCATAGTCTTAATACAATACATACTACTGTAATATAAAAATCTAAATTATATTTTCAAATTTTGACCCAAGGTCAGCATAAAATTATTAAATTAGAATAAAAATAAGTAATCCAGATGCACAAAGCAGCTCTGAATGGAATCTATATGCATGTACAATCTTATTTAATACGATCGTGTGCAGTTGGACGTGGAAATATCTTTCGCTGCGGAAAGTGTCCCGGGAGAAACTTTTTCTGATAGGCAATATGTGTAAAAAACATGAAAGACTGTTGAAAGTAGTCCTCCTAGAATCCTACAAAATACAAACCAGATTCAACATTACACAACAAACGCTTTGAACCAATTTGTGAAAGTCAAAGTCCTTATTTCCTTCCAAATATCTGCAAGGTTAAAACATGAAGAACACATTTTACAGGCTTGAGATTCTGAAGCGTCTTGGAACACCGGGGGTGGGTGGGTGTTATTTGTGCAGATGATGATATTGACTTATACACAGCGATATAGGTAGTGCTAAGTTGATGGTAGAATAATAATTAGCTAAAGAGAGACAGAAACATAACTGTCAAATTGTGGGTAAGGTCAGTCATAGGCCATGCTGCAAGAAGACAACAAGCATCACGCATTCCTTGTTACACATGTATGCATGCATGTATGTATGTATGCATGTATGTATGTATGCATGTATGTATGTATGCATGTATGTGAGCCTCTGTGTGTAAGTGCGTGAGTATGTGTACGTATTTGTGTGTGATATTCTTACCGAGTTGTAGACTAATATAAAAATTGACATAGGCTTTTATATATATA
>NC_068994.1:51787185-51787673 GCF_001194135.2 Octopus bimaculoides | reverse complement strand
GTAACAAGAAACCCTTTTCTTTTCTCTCTTCCTTCCTTCCTTCCTTTTTCCTTTCTAATAGTTCGTATTTCTTCCTTTTCTCTATCCTTTTTGTAAAGCCTCAACAATGTTTTCTTTTTCTTTCCATGTATCTCAAACTTATGCAAGATTTCTTTTTTTTTTATCGTATTATATTTTAGTATTTTCATTAATTAATTTACTTATTATTATTTCTATCATTAATTAGGTGGCGAGCCTGTAGAATCGTTAGCACGCCGGACAAAGTCCTTGGTGGTATTTAGTCCGTCTTTACGTTCTGAGTTCAAATTCCGCTGAGGTCGACTTTGCCTTTCATCCTTTCGAGGTCGATAAATTAAGTACCAGTGAAACACTACGGTCGATATGAGCTATTATCCCCCTCCCCCAAAACTGCAGGCCTTGTGCCTACAGTTGAAAGTATTATTATTATTATTATTATTATTATTATTATTATTATTATTAAGGGTATC
>NC_068994.1:51781291-51787047 GCF_001194135.2 Octopus bimaculoides | reverse complement strand
TCGAGTCTTGTGCCTAGAGTAGAAAATATTATTATTATTATTATTATTATTATTATTATTATTATTATTATTATTATTAAGGGTATCAGTTGGCCGAATCATTAGAGACAAAATGATTAGCAGGGAATTTTTTCGACTCTTTACGTTTTTCCTTTGTTCCCTGAAGGGTCCATAGAATAAAGTATCAGTCAAGTACTGGATTCGATGATACCAACTTTTCCTCTCCCTTCAAAAATTGCTGTTTACACGGAACATTCATGGGACCGCTTGATCAGAAAGTCTTGCTCGTTTGGAGCCGAATCTGAGAAAGCTAAACAATACTACCAATCAATACAAACAGCAACAAAGAAATTTTTTCAAAGCGTGTAAAGCTATTGTTTATATATAAAACAAAAAGAGAAAAATGTACATGTCGATCAGAGGTATATAATTGCTGTGATAACATTTCAAGGAAATATGATGAGAATCCTCTTTGAATACCAAACAGTCAAAACACTGCAACGATATGTTATGTTAGTTTTCATCATGGCCGCTCTAAGTTGGACATGTTTATAGAATACATACACTTTATTGGTACATTGTTTTAATTATGTTTTGTTTATTTATACATCTATTAGTTGTGGTGTCAAGCTAACAAGGGAAGGCTTCTACATAGCCTCTCAGCTTGCTAAAAATAGCAGCATATCAAATCATCTGCAGTCGTTGGCACTCCGTTGCTTACGACGTCGAGGGTTCCAGTTGATCCAATCAACGGAACAGCCTGCTCGTGAAATTAACGTGCGTTCAAATTCCACCGAGTTCAACTTTGCCTTTCGTCCTTTCGGGTGTTGATAAAATAAGTACCAGTTGAGCACTGGGGTCAAAGTAATCGACTTAACCCCCTCGCCCGAAAATGCTGGCTTTTTTGCCAAAATTTTAAACCAATATTAGGTTACTTTATTTTCATCGACCCCGGGGAGATAAAATGTAAAGTTGATCCCGAATGGATTTGAAATGAAAATGTAAACAGTCTGAACAAATACTGCTAAAGAATTTTTGTTTCGGTACTGTGACGATTCTACTAGCTTGACGCCTTGTTAACGAGAACGCATGCCAAGCATGAAGTACCATCACCATGACCGTTACCACTGCATACCTCCGAGTCAATACCGCTGAATATCAAACCAAAGTTACCCAAATTGTTATTGAACTCCAAGTCAATACATTTGAACACCTAGTGGCTAATTTTTAGCGTTGTATTGGTAGCATTAAATGTCAAATTGGTAAAGTTGAATGGAGATTCAGCATCATTAAATTTCAAGTTGATAGCATTGAATGCCGAAAGTGGTAACGTTTGAATGTCAAGTAGCGAATATTGACTTGTTATGTCGATACAGCTGAATGCTAATTTAGTAATATTGAATGCAAAAGTGGCAAACGTTGATTGCCAAGGCATTAATACTGAATGCAATGTCAATACTGTATAATTTAGGTTGGCGAGGTCATATGTGCGAAGAACAGTGCCCTGGGGTTTTGTATGGACAGAACTGTTCCAGAGTCTGCGATTGTAGGAATGATGCATCGTGCGATCACGTGACTGGAGAATGCCATTGTAAGCCGGGATTCAAAGGAATTCACTGTGAAGATACTTGTCCAGTGAGTAAAGTTTCGTTTCTTCGTTATATCACTTATTCATTTGTTTTAATGTCTTCCTTCCTTCTGGAAGTTAATATATTTAATTGTTTATTAATATATTTAATTGTTTATTGATGTAACCCTATTCCTCCCACAGCACCCCCTCATCTTCGCTTATCTTCTTTTCCTTCTGTCTGTCTATTTCAACAGAATGGTCGTTTCGGTGTCAACTGTAGAGAACAATGTCCTTGTACCGCTTCCAATACTGCCAGGTGTGATTCAGAAACTGGACTCTGTTCGTGTGAACAAGGATGGACAGGTAAGATAAATGTGACACCCATTCATATATAATAATATTAGAAAGGAAAACGTTCATTCTTTCAGAAATTAGAAATGCGTGTGAAGAGACTGTCTGTTCATAATGCTGACATTATCCCTTTGCCTGTGATTGACTGCTCATAAGGCCGACAATGAACCCGGAAGCATGTGATTGGTAAGCAAGCTACTTACCACACAGCCACTCCTACGCCTTTTTAAATTGTTTTTTTTTTTTTAAAAAAAGATAATTGTAAATAGTGACGAAAACCACAAAGATCCTAATTATATTTTTTGTATAAGACCTTACCATTTTGTTTAATCTTCTCTATTGGTTATTTTGTTAATTTTTTGTTGTTTTTGTTTTTCGCAGGTGTTTTTTGCAACAGTACTTGTCCTGATGGTATATGGGGTGAGAATTGTGACCGGGTATGCACCTGTGCTAATGGTGGATCATGTGACATGAAGACGGGTAAATGCCACTGTCAACCCGGGTGGATTGGTGATAAATGCGAACAAGGTAAGATTATCTTAAATATCAAAATATCTGAGATAAGTCGTTGTTAATACAAACATTATTTCCCGAGGTATCAATCTCATATTTAGAAATGATTTTTGAAAATATTTCACCTGGTGCCAGCACAGGTGTATGGTTGAGAAGTTAACTTCTCAACCACGTGGTATCAAGTTCAGTCCCACTGTATGACACTTTGGCTAAGTGCCTTCTACTAAATCCCTTGATTGATCAAAAACCTTATGAGTTGGATTTGGTAGATGAAAACTATAAGAAGCCCGTCGTGTATACACACACACACACATGCATGTGTGTTTGTATTTCGTTGTCGTGACATCTGGTGACAGTTGTAAATGAATTTCCACGTCATGCAAGCGAGGTTGTTCGTTTACAGTCTTCCGCGAAAATATGTTCGGTCATAGGGAAACAATTGACGGTTGGCAACCGAAACGGCATGCGGCCATAGAATATCCGTCTGATCTGTTCAAGCACGGAAAATTAGGCGCTAAAACAATGATGATGATGATGATGATGATGATCGTTGATGTCGTCGTCGTCATCGTCATCATCATGTGCACGTTTGATCTCTGATCATTCCTTGTTCGCCATAAAAAACAATGCTACACCTTTGCATGCTTGTGCACAACACACTTGCGCATTTTCTGATTTTTTGTTTTTTTCTAAGACGTATTTTATTTCCTTTACAGAATGCGAACCTGGATATTACGGTTTCTGGTGTAAACAGAGCTGTCCTGCTTGCCCTGTGCACGAGGGGGACATACGTTGTAACTTACTCACTGGACTTTGCACCTGTCCTCCAGGAAAGATGGGATATCTCTGTGATAAAGGTAAGTTGGATATCGCTTTGAAGAATGTCTGTGACCCTTTAAAAGGTTTCGGATTCGAAAGATACACTTATTCTCTTCATACACAGAAAAAAAATGTTAGCGGTGTGTGTGTAGTGGGTGGGGGATTCTTTACTTCTGATGAATGATCAACGAACCATGAAACATGTTGGAACTTTTGTTTTCGTGTATACGAAGAAAATGTCAAGACATATTCATGGTTTAATGTTCAACAGTAAAAGACTTAAAAACTGCAGCTAAACTACTTTAAATTTAACTTAGATTTTAAAATACACGACATGATGTGCTACACATGAATATTTAATTTCGTGTGTGTGTATGTGTGTGTGTGTGTGTGTGTGAGTGTGTGTGTGTGTGTGTGTGTGTGTGTGTGTGTGTGTACATATATATAAATACAAGCGCGCGCACTTACCTAACTCTAAAAGATAATTTGAACCGCTCTTTTTTTGGTTTCTTTTCAGAATGTCCAAACGGTACATATGGTCTACACTGCAGTGAGAAATGCGATTCCTGTTTTAACGGTGCCAGATGTGATAGTGTGACAGGCTTTTGTCAGTGTCTTCCTGGTTGGCTTGGTGACAAATGTAACGTTGGTAAGCTTCCTGATAGTATTTCGCGATTAATTTTTTAAAAACTTTTCTTCCAATAATATTCTAGTAATAATATTAAAACGCACCAAGGTGGTGAGCTGGCAGAATCGTTAGCACGCCGGGCAAAATGCTTCACAGCATTTTGTCTGCCCTTACTTTCTGAGTTCAAATCCCGCCGAGGCCATTTTGTCTTTCATTCTTCCGCAGTCGATAAAATAAATACCAGTTGAGCACTGGGGTCGATGAAATTGATTTACACCCTCCCCTCGCACTAATTGCTGGCCTTGTGCCAAAATTTGAAACCAATATTAAGGCACTGAACGGCGACAAGCTATTAGAATCGTTACCGCGTCGGACAAAATTTCTCTCCTTTCATTTTTTCCCCCTCCGTGCGCACGTTTCCTCTGAAACGTTAAAACATTTCTATTTCTAAATATTTGAATGTAAAATTAATAACTTTAACTTCGTCGCTTTGTTTGCTTTTTACGTTCTTATTTTTAAGATTTTGTCTGTCCGTCTGTGTGTATGTTTGTATGTTTGTATGTATGTATGTCATTGTTCAGTTTCATTTCAAAATTTCTTACCAATAAAAAAAGAGACCGTTTTAAACCTAGATCCAAGGCTCCTTCATTGGAATTCCAACATCAATAACAGGGTAATTTTGTTTGTGTGTACGTTTGCATATGTGACGATTTGTATGCTTTGTTTTATGTATGTCTTCTCATGCACATAGTTGCACTTCTAGACATGCTCGTATAATACTTAAATGATAAACTTCTAGAAAGTTTTACAGATTATTACAGTTCCAGCGATGGATTGGATCTGTAGTTTTCGAATCAACTTTCTCCTTTCTAATTTTGAGAAGCCTTATGTATGTATGTATGTATGTATGTATGTATGCATGTATGTATGTATGTATGTGTGTGTGTATGTGTGTATGTATGTATATATGTATGTATGTATGTATGTCATTGTTCAGTTTTCTTTCAAGATTTCTCGCCAATAGAGAAAGAGCCGATTTTTAACCTAGATCCAAGGTTCCTTCATTGGAATTTCGACATCAACAACAGGGTATTTTTTATGTATGTACGTATGTATGTATATATGAATGTATGTATTTATTAATCTACATTACTGTTTTTCTCTATCCCTCTGTTACATTGCCACTTGAAAAAAAAAAAAAAAAAGAATGCGAACCAGGTTATTTCGGTGAAAACTGCCAGTTTAAATGCGAGTGCAGCAATGGTGGAAAATGCCGCACCAATGATGGCGCCTGCCGATGTCTTCCGGGATATACTGGTGTACACTGTAAAGAAAGTAAGTGAAGCTTTATAGATAATGGCTGATCTATCTATCTATCTATCTATCTATCTATCTATCTACTGTATGTATATATATGTATGTGTGCTTATGTACGTATGTGTATATATATTTGAATATGCATATATATGTTTGTATGTGTGTGTGTCTGTGTGTATGTAACAGATGCATTTTATACTTAACTTTAAAAAAATATTTTTGTATATTACGTTCTTTTTCCTTTTTTTTTTTTCTTTAAAATCTTGCTTTGCAAAATTCTTTCCTCTTACTATTTTGCATTTTGATAAAGGATATGTCCCGCCCGTGCAATTCCGATTTACAGCACGTAAGACGCTGCGAATAACCTCCTAAACAGGCTTTCTATCGGTAAAAAACTCTCGGAGTTGACCAATCAATTCTAACGAGTACACACCCGTGTTTCTAGTTAGCCCATGTTATTATTCCGCTATATACTATATGTACTTACACATGCATGCGAGACGGCACACATACAACATAACCTGTCATATATTTTCCTGTGTGTGTGTGTGTGTGTGT
>NC_068994.1:51775894-51780680 GCF_001194135.2 Octopus bimaculoides | reverse complement strand
TGTGTGTGTGTGTGTGTGTGTGTGTGTGTGTGTGTGTGTGTGTGTGTGTGTGTGTGTGTTCTGTTACCGTATTGTTTCTTTCCGTAATTTTCTGCCCTGCTTTTGTTTCGTTGTTGTTTTTCGTTTTGTCCTTCTTTGTCCTTCTTTGTCCATCATCTTACCGATATTCCTTACCACTGGCACAATTGGACGAGCAGTACCATAGAGTTTAATTAATATCTTCTGACCTTAAACGCTCCGAAACTGCGCTTATAGCCTGGATTTCATGGCTGATGAGAGGTAGTTTTGTGTGTTCCATGGCTTTCGTTCCTTTCCCGTTAATCGTTTATATACTCCCTTTTGAATTTTCTCTACAATCATTCACCCCCTCCAGCCATTCATCCATCAAGTCTCCCATCTATCTCTCTCAGCTATCTAATCGATACGTTCTTTGGTCTCCCTCCCAACGTCACTTCATCCTCCGCTTACTTCCTCTCTTCCTCTTCCCACCTTTCCCTCTTTCTCTATCGCCATCGAAAATCAATCTTTCCGATAATTAAATACTCGTATATGCCACTGTTTCCACAGTAAAGATAGCCAATGCTGCTTACGGTATGGAGAGCCAAGACAAGCCATCCATGAGCGCCACCACTATGGTGCTGATTGTTCTCCTCATAGTCCTTGTCATCGTATTGGTTTCTATGGCATTCTATTACCGAAACAAGCTGCGCCGGTTGGGACTACAAGCGGCTGAAGGAGCTCAAAGAGTCATGAAATATAAGCACAATGTGGAAGTCGGTAAGTTACATCCTCTTTTATATCATGTATAATATACATATATATATTACATACAAATATATGCATACATGCATATATGTATGGATATAGATACAAAGAAGTTGATCCTCTTCGATTACTATCGCAAACAGCGGTAGCTTTCTTCAACAAAATACACGTCGTTGATTGGTTGAAATTACCCAAATACGACAACTTTAACACGAAATAACTTCTAAAATACGAAATTTGGTCAAAAACGTTCAGAGTAAACCATGTTCTGCGTGAGAAATTCTACCAGTATTCGAAGTTTCAAACTGTTTAGTTAAAAATAATTAATCAAAAAATCTGATTGAGATGGAATAGATCCCCCCATACACATACACACACAAACATTGTTTATATGTATGAGTATGTGTGTGTGTGTGTGTGTGTGTGTTTGTGTGAGTGTGTCTATATTATACATTCATAAATATATCCGTATGCATACGTACATATTTGCGCGCGCATACATACACATATGACATCTACATACAAACAGACACACGCACACAAACACTCATAAACGTACACACGTACGCGCATGCGCAAACATTCTCATCATCATCATCATCACGATTATCATTATTATTATTATTATTATTATTATTATTATTATTACCATTCAGCCGGAATTGACAACCCCATCTATGGAATGCCATCTCCCAATAATACGCGCATCCCTATTTCCGGTCCAATATTCCAAGATGGCGGACCAACAACTACAACGGCAACTGTTGCAGGTGCAGCTGGCGGAATAACTACTCCACCTACACAAAACGTGCAACTTGACCAACACAATAACATAGCTAAATCAGCAAACCCCAGCAAAAACGTCAACCAACTAGGTAAGTGTGGTTTTATGTGTGTGTGTGTGTGTGTGTGTGTGTGTGTGTGTGTGTGTGGTTTATGTATATAAATATATGTATGTATGTATGTATGTACATTGAGATGTATACGTAGCTCAAAGGGTACTTGATAATTGGGTGCTGTCGTTTTGGCGCAGGCTTCTTGGCATGTCTCTTTTGGCGTCAAATCCGTTTTGAATGACCTTTTTTGGCAATGGAAATTTTTTCGTTCAAAGCAGTCTGTCTGTCTCTCTGTTTCTCTCTCCTGCTCTCTCTCTCTCTCTCTCTCTCTCTCTCTCTCTTACGTGCTCTCTCTGTGTCAGAGAAAGATTGAGAGAGAGAGAAAGGGTGGAGGGAGAGAGAGAAACATTTAAACATTCTGGAAAAACGAATTCAATTGGCGTTGTACATAAAGAAATGTAATACAGTAATACACATATATTTGTATACACACAGGCACACACAAACACACACACACTCATATTATACACACTCACATATTACACACACACACACACACACACACACACACACACACACACACATATATATGTAAATATATCTGTATATATATGTGTGTGTGTGTGTGTATGTATGTATGTATGTATGTATGTATGTATGTATGTATGTATAATAAAACGGAGAAAAAGGACAAGAAAAAAAGAAAAACGCGAGGAGGTGGTACATACAAAGTATTAATAAAACTCTCAGAGAAGGAAAGAAAGGCTGTTTTACGTTTCGAACAAAGCCCTTCTTCAGAACCAAGAGACAGAGGAAAGTCCAAGAGAAAAGAAAGACAGAAGAAAAAAATTCCCCAACGGTCCAGAGAGAGAGAGAGCTGCATGCATGTGTATGTGTGTCTTTCTTTACACATCTTCCACTCATAAAGTGTGAAAGTGTGTTTTTAGAATCTGGCGTGGGGGGGTAATGCGTGTGTGTATGTGGGGCGTGTTTTAGGAGAGATTTTTTCCTGCGATTTAAACGATGCTAAAATCAAAATTAATTTCGTTATGACGTGTGCCTTGGAGTTTCTTAATGCTTAATCTAATGCCTTAAGTTTTAATTTCTGGCCCTCTGGCCTTTGTTTCTTCCCCTCCAGGGGCTACAGCAGGCATAGATGCAAATAAAGTCGACAATAAGCAAATAGAACGAGACATGTTAAGTAACATGGTTGAGAGCGGTTACTCCATTCCTGTCCGAGTGGCTCTACCACATGACGGTAAGTCAACAATGTTTTAGAGAATAAATTAACTCAGACACGCCACCCGCTTGAATAACAACAGTCAAGTTAGTGTTAACATATATGATAAAATAAACACTGAAAAGCGAAGAAAGAAGAAAGAGAACAAAATAATATTAGTCAATGACTAATTTTATATATCTCAGCAAAGAAGGGAAGATAACACTGGACATGTTTCGGTCTTATTATCCCCTCATAAGAAGGCGGTGAGTCAGCAGAATCGTTAGTGCGCCAGACAAAATGCTTAGGAGCCTTTCGTTCTGAATACAAATTCTGCCTTTTATCCTTTCGGGTCGATAAAATAAATACCAGTTGAACACTGGGAGTCTATGTAATCAGCTAGGCCCACCCTGCTTATAAATTTCAGTCCTTGTGTTTATAGTAGAAAGGATTATTACCTTATCAGTGAATAATAGACTTCAAGTGGCGATAAAAGAATCACCAAATAAATAGTGATTTAATGTGCCTGGAAATCTTTCGTCATACATCCTGTGACCTCTTCAGCGACTCTCCGTCCCACGTGTCTCCCGCTGTTCTGTTCAGTCCATTCTAAATGGACTATACACCATAGGAGAAGACATGAAGAGGTCACAGGACGTTTGACGAAATATTTCCAGACAAAGGACATAAACTAACAATAATAATAAATCTGATTTAATGTAAAGTAAACGGTGATTTAACGTGCATTTAATGTGTTAACACGAACTTAACTATCGCTTATTATGCAGATGGTGTCTCTAAATTGTTTATTCGCTGAACAGTTGTATGTCTCTACGCTGAACAGTTTGTATGTCTCTACGCTGAACATTTGCATGTCTCTACGCTCGCCATTGTACAATCTTGTACTCACGCTAAAAGACATTCCAGCCATGAACATCCCATTTATTATATAATCATAGTATATTTAAGTCTAAATTTATTTTATTATCCAGACATAGTGCATATAAGTCTAAATTAATTTTTAATACTAATTTAAGATTTAAGGCTAAATTAGCAAATATATATATATTGACGTTGAAAGCTCGAAACAGGTAGCAATAAACAGTCGACAACTGAGGAGGAGTTAGACATCCCTTGGTATTTTGTCCTGTACTTATCTCCCCTGTGTTTACGTATTTTTCACTCGTGATGTCCTGTACTTAATATGTATTTTTAATTATATATATATATATATATGTATGTATGTATGTATGTATATTTTCTTTTCGTCTCTTATCTTGTCCTGTGTATTGAACAGGTAAAGATGGACCCGAAGAATATTTTTACGACAGATCGAAACTTGGAGAGAGCGATCAGGATGACATATGCGAGGAAGACTTCAATAAAATAATGCAGCAACCAGCAAAATTCTAATTTGAACTCACAAACAACTCTTTCGTTGTTTTTGTTTAATTATATTTTTTACTTTCTTTTGTTTTTTTTTTGTTTGTTTTAATTTTCTTTTTTTTCAATATTTTTGTTTCTTTCTTTTCATGATTTATTTTATCATTTGTGTTATTGTTTCACGTATTGTTGTTGTTATTGTTATTGTGTTGGGTAGGGTCGGGATAATGACAAGGGACAGAAGTAAGGGCTGTTTTTTTTTGTTGTTGTTCATTTTTTTTTTCGTTTTGTTTTTGTCTCTATTTTCGTTTGTTTCTTGATATCAGAAAGAAAAAAGTAAAATACCGATTGCTAACCCTGGGCTCAAGGCCCTGGATTTGCTGGAGGGGGGGGGGTGTTTGGTAATCATTTATATTGAACTCAGTACTTCACTGGTAACTATTTTATATCGACTCCGGAAGGATGAAAGGCATGGCTGACTGTGATGGGATTAGAACTCAGAATATAAAGAGCCGCATCAAATACTTAAAAGTACCACGTTAACGATTCTGACAATCTCTATTTATTCTTTTATTCTGTTATT
>NC_068994.1:51773854-51775615 GCF_001194135.2 Octopus bimaculoides | reverse complement strand
ACAAAGCCAGAAATTTTATAAGGAAGGAATTAGTCGATTACATCGATCCTAGTACTTGACCGCTACTTTATTTTATTGACCTCGAAAGGTTGAGAGGACAAAATTGACCACAGCAAGGTTTAAACTTGGAATGTAAAGAACTGGATGAAATGCCTTTAAGCATTTTGTTCGACGCACTAACGATTCTTTTCTACTCTAGGCACATGGCCCGAAATTTTTGGGGAGGGGGGGGCAATCGATTAGATCGACTCTTCCGGATTTACGTTCACAGTTCAAATACCGTCGAAGTCGACTTCGCCTTTCAACCTTTCGGGGTCGATAAAATAATTAAAGAAAAAAATTGCGTACTGGAATCGATGTAATCGATTAGCCCTTTCCCCACAAAATTTCAGGCTTTGGGTTTGTAGCAGAAAGAATTACTGAACGCTATAATCTCCAGACATACTAGGATCTTGTGGAGTGGCAGTTATTGCTAATGAGTAAAATATAAATTTGCAAGAATAACTTAAAACAAATTCTGAGAATATTTCGGCAACACCAGAACAGTGGATGTGGCAGATTCGAAACCGCGATTCTACGACCGCGGGTCCGCTGCCCTAATCACTGGGCCTTCACTACAGCAACATGTAGACCAGGTAGGACTGCTAATCCTCTGCACTATTCTATTTCCAGACTCACTTCTCGAGTCTAAATAATGAAAGATGGTCTTTGAATAATTCGTGAGATGCACGCAGAATGGCAAGAATCCAAACAACAGCGTGTCTATTTATTCCCAATACACCCTGGCAGATTCGAACGTGAATATGCGAATGACTGTTGCTTTCCATTATCGGAGAACATCTCTATTTAGACGATGTGTGTTCATAATACGCCTGATTCACCGATGACAAATATTTGAATATTTGAGGAAGAACTGCTAGAGTGGTGGACTATACGCCTACCTTGTGCAATTTCATTGCGTCCCGTTACGTTCTGAGTTCGAAACCCGCCTAGGTCAGTTTTGCTGTCCTTCCTTTTGAGTGGGGTGGGTTGATAAAATAGGTAGAAATGAAGTACTGGGATTGATACGATTGACTATAGTATGCACCTTCAAAATTTTAATGTTTCTGTGTGTGCGATATTAAGCTGTGAAGGTCTTTGAAGCTTCGCACGTCTTGTCAAAGTCTTGGAATTACGAAGAGCAAACTCCATCTCTGTATTTTTCTTTTCCCTCCTTCTCTCGCTCCTTCTCTCATCATCATCATCTCTTTCTCATTCTATCATACAGACCCACAAATATGTGTGTGGGTATCTCTCTCTCTCTCTCTCTACACACACACACATACATACACAAACACATACACACAAACATATATATCAATCGGCAGGTTGGCGGACTTGACAGAGCGTCAGGTAGAATATGCTGTGATATTTGTTCTAAGTGTCTGCACACTGTTCAAATCTTGCCAAAATAAACCTTGCCTCTCATGTTTTTTTTTCGGGATCGATAATCGATAAATGAAGAACTAGCACAGCTATCAAATCCTGGATGTTCCGATGGAACGAAGACAGAAAAGTCGAGCAGGTGTTTATATCTATTCACGATAAAAAGAAAAAAGATCATTAGCAGTTGCTGATAACAGGTAGTCATCAGTTGTGAAACATGGATCAGAGGTCTGCTGGATCAGGACGGAACCCAGGGTTAAACGACAATATAAAGAACAATGTATTGGGGTTTTGTTCCTCTATCTTACACACACACACACACACACACACACACAC
>NC_068994.1:51767011-51772451 GCF_001194135.2 Octopus bimaculoides | reverse complement strand
AAATAAGCAACAAGGATATTCAAAGTTAATGCAGTACGATCGTTTCATGCGACTCCATTTATTTAAGCAATGTGAGCATTACATTAGATGTAAAATGCAGACCAGTCTTCAGCTGCAGAAAGATACCATACTTAATTCTGGTGCCTAAACTTAAGTACCATATTCACCTTGAATCTATACCGATAAGCATGAAACACGACCAGTTTAAACGTATTTATCTTACTGTAACACACAATAATAACAAGCATATGCATACACGTGGTATGTGGTGCTCAAGGTGGTGCTCCAGCATGGCCACAGTCAAATGACTGAAACAGGTAAAAGACTAAAAGAATACACAATACATTTTCGTTAAACTCTTTAAGAACTTCAGCTTTTTGCGGTTCTTCAGTTATTGAAACGTCTAATCTAAGGGAAGCAACCGACATCAGAAAAGAAAACAGTTACGCAACTTAAAATAGATTACGCTCACAGGTGCAGCCGAACATCGGTATTGACAATTGCACGACCACTGTGGTTTAAGCATGAAACTGAAAGCCGCTGAAAAATAAACTGACAACAACTACAACTGGATAAATGTTGTTTGTGTAGGTGTGTGTACATACATACATACATACATACATACAAGATGGCCGTCCACTCGTGACCGAGCAAGACCATTGCCGACCTTCGGAAACATTGTGCGCTCTAGGACTAACTTTTATTTTGCATTTGCGGCTCCGTCGGTGGCTTATGAGCCCTGCTCTTGACAAGCATACACAACTGCAAACATTGCAGACCAAACTTTCCCTATTCACTATACGAGCCATGCGCTTTCGCGCAGCTCGCTTAAGTTCTTCATGCTGGATACGTGCTCTCTCAAAAGTGTCGATTCCCTCCTTAACCTGCTTCCTCCATCCGTGGCGATGACAGGCATTGTTCTCCCAGTCAGTGTCCCAGAGAGAGAGAAAGAGAAAGACACACACACACACAGAAAGGAGAGAGCTGATTCGAAGATTACAGATCCACTCCATCACGAGAACTGTAAAACTCTGTAAAACTTTCCAGAAGTTTATCATGACATATATATATATATATGAGCATGTCTAGATATGTTACTATATGCATAAGAATACATACATAAAACAAAACACATACAACTGCATGTATACATGCATACATACACACATGCATACACATACATACATGTTTATCATTTAAGGCTGTATGTGCATGTCTAGACATGCAACCATATGCATGAGAATACATGCATAAAACAAAACATATAAATCTGCACATACACTGACTCCAAATACTGCACATATATATACATACATTCAAAAATACGCTGTTGATGTTGAAATTCCAATGAAGGAGCCTTGGATCTAGGTTAGAAATCTTGTAATAAAACTAAATAATGACATACATATATACATACATAAACACACGCACACACACATACATATATATGATGATTTATGTGTGCACATTTGTGTATATATGAATGATGTACCTACATATCCTAACACACACACATATTTATAACCATGTCCCTACTTTCGTAAATGTGTGTAAGGCTAAAGGAAGTCGCTCAAATAGTAAAAAACAAACTGCTGGTTGTTGTGAGAGTGGTGTGTAGTGACTAAAAATAGAGAGATAATGGGAATGAGCGAGTAAAACAGATAATTTTGAGTAGAGGCGTTCCATGCAGGGGCCATGTTGGCCTTCCTGTCTAACTAGCGGGATGGTATCGTTCGAAAGTGACAACAGTTGGTTCAGATTCTGTCGATGGTGGACAATAGCTCTGTAGTTTCCAGCGTGCAAAATGCCTAGCGGTCGATGCAGTAGACATGCTAATAAATCAATAATTTAATATCCTCGTTTTACGATCAGATCACTATTGGGAACGGTTGTTTAATGATATCAGCTACTTTGCAACTCGAATCTCAGTAGTAACATTTGTTACGTTTGTCAAGGTGTAAAGAAATATAACTTAGAAAGACGACTGAGGAATAACAGTTCGATACATGCTACATATATTTCAGTAGCATTGTAATTTATTCATTATTTGTGCATTACGTAATACGTAATTAGAAATCAATTTCCATTTCCTCGGGCATCCGAACTGTTAGTGGAATAGAAATTGGCTGCAGTCGAATAAATTACCATACTACTGAAACATATGTAACAAATATTGGAATGTTATTGTCTATTCATCGTCTTTTATCACACACACACACACACACATACACATGTTTGTATTTACACAGAGAGGAAGAGATGTGTGTGTGTGTGTGTGTGTGTGTGTGTGATGTTTCGTTCGCAGTGTTCGATATTTTGAAATTTTCTTCATTAATGTAGCTTTACATACTAATTACGATAATGTGATTAATTTTTTGGCACAAATTAATAATTAAATAATTACAGAACATTAAACCCACTCTAATTTATTTCACTTAAATCATTTTAGCTTCATTTATGCAAATTACAAGGACAAAAAATATGTATTCTGCTCTTTTTTGCGTATGTCCAAGTATCTCGTCTACTAAAGACAAAGTGGGACATTGTGCTTATGACGCCGATTGAGACAGAAACGTATTCCCACAGTTGTCCTCTCGTCTTCAGAAAGACTGTCTTTTCTTAAATGGCATATCAACTTTAGAAAATTCTTGATTCTTGAGATTATCTCCCCCTTCTGGGAGATCACTGACACCAACCAATTGTTCTAACTTTTCTGGGAGCAAAGATACTTCTAAGAAAAGGAGTTATTGTGTATGCGATTTAATACGCTCTTATATGTCTTTGCATGGCACCTTGGGCAAGTGTCTTCTACTACAGCCTCGGGCCGACCAAAGCCTTGCGAGTGCATTTGGTAGACGGAAACTGAAAGAATCCAGTCATAAGCGCGCGTGTGTGTGTGCTTGTCCCCCACTACACCGCTAGACAACCGGTGCTGGTTTGTTTACGCCCCCATAACTTTGCTGTTCAGCAAAAGAACCCGATAGAATAAGTACCAGGTTTTTAAAAAGTATGTACTTGAGTTGATTCGTTCGACTAAAAATTCTTCGAGGTGGTGCCCCAGCATGGCCTGCCTAATTAATGACTGAAACAAGTAAAAGATAAAAGATATATAAATAGGCGCAAGCGTGGCTGTGTGGTAAGAAGCTTACTTCTCAACCATAGTTCTGAGGTTCAGTCCCACTGCGTGGCACTTTCACCAAGTGTCTTCTACTATACACTCGGACCGATCAAAGCTTTGTTAATGGATTTGGTAGACGGAAACTGAAAGAAGATGTGTGTGTGTGTGTGTGTGACCACCGCTTGTGTTCACACCCCCATAATCTAGCGGTTTGGCAAAAGATACCGATAGAATAAGTATTAGGCTTCAAAAAAAAAAAAAAAAGTCCTGGGGTTGATTCGTTCTGCAAGGCGGTGCCCCAGCATGGCTGCAGTCAAATAACTGAGAGAAGTAAACGATAGTAGATATATAAATATATTACACACACACACATAGGGATTTTTAATACTATACATCTACCAAAGACGCTTTCTCAAGACGAATACCGCAGTTTTATAGCCTTATGCAGTATGTTCACGTTAGGTAAGATATAGAGGGTCCTATTTTGAACTGATACTGCTACAGTCGCTCATAACGAATTTTTACTCAGCCTACCAGTTATAAGCGAGACCAGTGATATTTTAATCATATATATATATATTGGTGTGATTACGTTCCCGTAACTTAGCGGTTCGGCAAAGAGACCGATAGGATAAGTATCAGGATTACAAAGAATAAGTCCCAGGATCGATTTGTTCGACTAAAGGCGGTGCTCCAACATGGCCGCAGTCAAATGGCTGAAACAAATGAAGGAATAAAAGAAAAGAATGATGCACACACACACATACTTTAACATACACCTGCACACACATACAGGTGCACGCGCACACATACACGAGCTTGAAAGCGTCTGAAAATTGCATTGCGTTTGGCCATCCGTACTTAGCACCACAGCCTAATCTTCATCAATTGTATGTAAATAATATCTTAGCACTCTCCCCTTGTTTTATATACGATGTCTACCAATATTTACAGATAAATAATACTTGGAGGTTATTGTTTCGGTAAACTATAGTGTTACTTTAGTTTATAGCCTCGTCATTTTATTTTCGTGAGACAATTTAAATATGCATTTAATATACATATGTACATACACACGCGCACACACATACACGCACTATAAATACAATTATGTGTGTATTTGTGTGCGTGTGTGTGTGTGTAAATACACACGCATTATATATATATATATATATATATATATATATATATATATATACACACATACTACACATACACACATGCATAATGTAATATTTTCTGTTGTATTATTATAATTAGTCCAAATAGCGTCGGAGGTAGCTTTACCTTTCACTCACCTGGCGTCGGTAAAATGAATGAATGAATAAATAAATGCCTTTTATGAATTTACTGGATCGATATTATCGATCACACCCTACCCCCTGACCTTGTACTTCAGATTATGAGTAGATAATGTAGACAGACGATTATTTTGACCTTAGTATATGACTGGTAGTAATTTTATAAACTTTTAGACATTGAATCGTGTATGTTACATATTTAAGGAATTCTCCGTATGTTAATAATTATGGCTACGGTATTTAGTTACAGCCCTTTACGTTCGGAGTTCGAATGCAGCCGAATTTGATTTTGTTTTTCATCGTTCTATATAGGGAAATAAAATATAGGGAAATCTTTCGGAGAAAGTATATCAAAACTGTAATTGGCAATTTTCGTAAAATTATTTTATTTCTCTGATTTTTTTTTTCCAGCTGAATGTCTTATTGTTTATATATTTTTTGTGAATGTATTTGTTTATGTTTGTATGTATATTTGCGTATGTATGTGTTTATGTGCATATCTGTGTATGTATGTGATTAACACATACGTACACGATTATAAATACATGCACGTCAACACATACATACATATACTAATATACATACACACACACACACATAAAGACATACATACACAAAAAAGCTACATAATTATAAGCAATTTAGCTGAAGAAAAAATGTTTCAATTTTATCTTTTATGGAAATTGCCGAACAAATATTTTCTGCTTTGATATACTTTCTCCGAAGTACTGGGATAAAAAATTTCTTTAAAATCAACTGCCCACCACACACACGAAAAAAAGGGGAAAAAAGTCTCACCCTATACTCTTTACTCTTTTACTTGTTTCAGTCATTTGACTGCGGCCATGCTGGAGCACCGCCTTTAGTCGAGCAAATCGACCCCAGGACTTATTCTATCGGTCTATTTTGCCGAACCGCTAAGTTACGGGGACGTAAACACACCAGCATCGGTTGTCAAGCGATATTGGGCGGACAAACACAGACACACAAACATACACACACACACACACACACACACACA
>NC_068994.1:51762024-51766959 GCF_001194135.2 Octopus bimaculoides | reverse complement strand
ATATATATATATATATATATATAAGTGTACCAAAAACTGGTACACTTCTTTACTTCTTAGAGGTGACAATGAAGGCATCAAATCTGATACCATAAACTACCAACAAGGCATCCTTTAGGGTGACGGCCTCTCTCTACTGCTCTTTATTTACTCATTAAACCTCTCATCATCCTAGGCTACAAAACCTAAGAGTTATAGGAACAAATCCTGTAACATTTCACCTTTTATTGTTGATGACCTGAATCTGTAAGGGCCAATTGATAACTACATCAAAAAGTAATTAGATCTCATTACCCAATCCTCAAAAGAAATTGGATTGAAATTTGGTAAATCAAAAATATATTTGTGAAACTTTAAAAAGTAAAACAGCTACCAAAGTTAAAACACAACCAGCGAGATACTATTGTGTGAGGCAGCAAAATAAAAAGAAAAAGTGCTCTGTAAGGAAATCAGCTGCACTCTGGACACCACTGTGGTCAGAAAATACAGGAGAAAACTTTTCTTTTTGTTAATGATTTTCAAAATATTTCAACTTAGAGAGAATACAGCTCTGTATGTAAGTATGAACATATACACACATTCTTTATTGTGTATATGTATATTACATGTGTACAGAGCTGGCTGTAAATCAAGTAGCTGAGTTGCTTCCTGATATGCTGTAGACCGAAGGAGGCCACACTCTAGAATGATCTCTACAATAGTTTTGTCAAGTAAAACTCTCAACAGAAAGCAGCCAAACCTGTAAAGACTTGTTATAAACTGCACAAACTTAAAAGCTTATGCTTGTCTGCAGAAATCTTTATGGGAAATATTTCAGATTGAATATATTGTTAACAATACACCAGAGGATGTGCATCACAGAAAAACTGTTATTATGAGAGTTGCAGAAAGAGTTTTATTTTAGTTTTATATTAATGTTTGGCTGTGATTTTAGAATTCAGCTTAAGTAAACCTATATAGATAAGAAGCTTTTTATTGTGAGATTTGCAGAGAAAATTTCATGCAATGACATGCTTTGCTAACTCACGTTAGGCTACACACTGGTGAAAAAAAATCATACCACTAGACTATTTAAAGATGTATGGTCCATGAGGCAATGACAAATGGCCGAGAGACCTTTGGCCATATGCTGTGCTTGAGAAGACCCATCAAGCCAAGTGAAATCATAGTTGTGGCAGATACTGGTGTCATGCAACTGGCACCCATGCCAGTGGCATGTAAAAGCACCCATTACACTCTAGGGGTGGTTGGCATTAGGAAGGGCATCCAGCTGTAGAAAGCCATGCCAAATCAGACTGGAGTCTGGTGCCACTCTCCAGCTTGCTGGCTCTGGTCAAACCGTCCAACCCATACCAGCATGGACAATGAACGTTAAATGGCGACGACGACGATAATGATGATGATGATGATGATGATGATGATGATGTAGGGTGTAGAAACATCAGACATCCCAATCAACCAATATTTAGTTTAATTGTATAATCTTTGAGAAAGACTTTGTGTAGAACAGCAGTTTAAAATAATTTGTGGCTTGATGATCAATTGATGAGACATTTAAATGAGACATGTGTGAGGATATTTTTACCTCTCAAACTTTGCTGGGAAACCATATGGAAGGTCCCTGCCCCCAAGGTTATCTATTGTGCAACAAAGAATGCAGGAAAAGATTCATAGAACTGTCCAAAGTAAGGAAAATATGTTGCATACATTGCATAGGCTCAGGTGTGCTAAGAAGCTTCCTTCCTAACCACATGGTTCCAGGTTCGATCCCACTTCGTGGCACCTGGGACAAATATCTTCTGCAATAGCCTTGGGCTGACCAAGGCCTTGTGACTAGGTTTGGTAGATGGAAACTGAAAGAAGCCCGTCATATATATATGCATGTATTCTTTTACTTGTTTCAGTCATTTGGCTGCAGCCATGCTGGAGCACCTATATATTTTATGTGTCTGTGTTTGTCCCCACCCGCCATCGCTTGACAACTGATGTTGGTGCATTTATGTCCCCGTAACTTAGCAGTTCGGCAGAAGTAACCAATACAATAAGCACCAGGCTCACAAAGAACAAGCTGAGGGGTCAATGTCTTCGACTAAAAGATTGTGCTCCAGCATGGCTGCAGTCAAATGACTGAAACAAGTAACAGAATGAAAGAATGTATAACTCAAGTTAATGAAAAGCACTTAACAAGTCTTCTCCCTCCCTCTCTCTCTCTCTCTCTCTCTCTCTCACACACACACACAGATTTATCCAATAGGTATGCAAGCAATCTATCAAACAGACTTCCCTGCTTTGCCTTAATGCCAAGATAAAAGAAACTATTTCATTGCCATTTCATAGTTGAATAAGATAAGAGATGATTAAGCTATAATAAAAATCTCTCCAATTGTAATAAAAAAAAAAGACAATAGCCAGGCTAGTGTTAGCATATTTAAATAAAGTGAGCATCAAAAAGATAATTAAAAACTAATTACATAATGAGATAATTGATAATGTTGGCTTAGTGGCTAATATTCTTTTAATTGTTTTATCACGTGAAGAGAGACAACTTCAGTCATGTTTAACTCTAATCAGACCTCTTCAGTAAACTCTTCAGTTTAACTCTAGACCTCTTCATGGTTGTGGGTTCAGTCCCACTGCGTGGCACCTTGGACAAGTGTCTTCTACTATAGCTTCGGGCAGACCAAAGCCATGCGAATAAAATTTAGTTGATGGAAACCAAAAGAAACCTGGCCTGTTGTATGTATGTGCGTCTGTGTTTGTTCCCCCCCACTACTGCTTGACAACCAGTGTTGGTGTGTTTACATCCCCATAACTCAACAGTTTGGCAAAATGGACCAATAGAATAATACCAAGCTTAAAAAAAAAATAATAATTATCAGGGTAAATTCATTTAACTAAAAATTCTTCAGTGTTACCCCATTATGGCTGCAGTCTAATGACTGGAGCAAGTAAAAGATAATATATATATATTCTGCAGCCAATAGATATTTATATTTTTTTTTAGATTTCAATTATTTCTGTGGGAGGTTTTGGAACTTAACACCTGCAATAGTCAAGGAATTACTGTACAGCATTGCACCACATGTCTTGGTCCGGTCTCATCTCCTTTGTAAGGTTCAGCATCTTGAGACTGGCCTTCAATATTTCATCCCATGTCTTCCTGGGTCTCTCTTCTCCACAATTTCCCTCTTCTTTAAGCGATTAGCACTTCTCTCGGAGTGTCATTAGAAAATACGGTTTGATAAAATCAATCTAGTAATTTTTTTTTTTTTTCTAATGTTTTCAAATATGGAATTTTTAAACTAATATATGTAATGGAGTAATGTGTATAAAAAATAAAACAATAGAAATCAAAATATCATCGATAACTGAAAGAACCACATACAAAGCGCTCCACATGAAAAGCAATATTTGAACATTATTTCACGTCCAGATGTATGGATATCTTATGGTACAAGTAATATAATTTATCTAATCCCCGTGACTTATGTTTCTGTTAAAAAAAAAAAAGCAAACAAACGAACAAACAAAGACAGAACAAACGAACAAAGACAGAAAGAAAGGAAGAAAATAAATTGAGGTGCAGCAGCATTTAGAGTAGACACCATACCATACATTTTTTAGTTAATATTTTCCGTTAGTTATTAATACTAGTTTCCTCGATAACAATTTATGTCGCTCTTGGTTATCCATAGTTATCCCTATACAGCTTTAACATATATTTGTAATATTTACATATTTCGATAACCTTTTACTGGTTACCTCCGAAAGATGTCGTCTATTTAATAGGTTGGTATCAAACATATTTTACTTTATACTGCACACACAGGCACTCACAGTAATTAATACGGCGCTAATTGTCATTATTACGATCAACGTTATTATTATTATTATTTGTTGTATTTCGTTATTTCTTTTAACTTTACTAACTGCAACATTTTGGATAAAGTATTGGACATTACCGATTCCACTTTCTCCAGCCACCTCTGTAGTTAGGAAAATTTATTATTAATGTTAATTACATATTTACTGTTCGATACCTGTATAGAAAGATTAATTAGACATGAAACATTTAATTTATATAGGAGAATGAAAGTGAGAAGTTAATCTTCATATCACAAATAATAATAATAATAATAATAATCGTAACAAAGTGATGTGGTTTCGACCAGGAATCGAAACCTTTGCCGCTGTAATTGATTTCTTTTTCTTTTGCCTTCCCTCTACTCCACGGCACCGGCCTATTTTGCAAATATAATTAAAACCCTGATAAACAAGGAAGCCTCTATATAACCGCTCTGCCTGCTAGAAATAGCAGCCAAATTTTACTCCAATCATACCTTGCTGTCTTTGGTAAAGGGTTCTGCACACGGGATAATGTGTATGGAGAGAGAGAGAGAGAAAAAAAAAAATAGACGTGATTGTCACGATCGGAATGTTTGATCATATGACAAATCTGATGTTATTTATAATTAAAAGCATATGACGAATTATTCCTAAGAGTGGTCAGAGTCGGCAAAAATGATGATAATTCACTGAACTAAATAAATATGGTCTTGTGTCTGTTAAATCCAATTAGATTTCGCCGTTTCATTCCTCCTGGGCCAATAAGGACGGGCAATCTGATACATATCACCATCAAATCAACTAAAACAAATGATATTTATATAATATAAAAACAATCATTCTTCATTATTTTGTTGCTTAGCTCAATGACAGTCCTGAGTGAATAGACTTGCGATCAAACGTAATCCAGGACTGACCATCCCGTATGGTTATATCATGGACTACGTCGTCCAAATGTCATTCCTGCATGAAGATGGTCGGGCATGATTTAAAAGAATTTGGTCGCTATTTCTATCAGCATCGCTCGATCACGTATCGATTATTGTTACAATCTAAGACGAGACTTATTGGTATATATATATATATATA
>NC_068994.1:51750572-51760754 GCF_001194135.2 Octopus bimaculoides | reverse complement strand
AATTAGCAATTAAAAAAGTGAACTGTGACGAGCTGGAGTTTGCTTTTTCTTATAATTTCGTTCTGTCACTAGTTTTGTATAGCTGAGAGAAGTAAATGAAAATGTGTGTTTATAGGTGTTAAGGTATGTGTGTGTGTGTGTGTGTGTGCATATATATATATAGTATGTGCGTGTGTGTGTGTGTGCCTATGTATATACATATATATGTGCGTGTGTGTATATTTGTATATGTATGTGTGTACATGTGTGTGTGTGTAGAAGTATATATGTGCGCATGTGTGTGTATATGTATGTGTGTGCGCGCGCGTTTGTATCGGGAGAATTTGTATCTATGCAAGTGTTTATAGATATGTATACATAAACACAACCTCTCGAGCACTTAAAAAAAAACAAAAAAAAACGAAAAGAAACTCCCGCATTTATTACATTTATTTATTAATTTTGTTTCAAACTAAAAGTGTTAAAATAAAATACCGCGATTGAAAGAAAAGCAACAATTTGCAAAGATATATTGGCGGTCTCTCTCGAGTGCGAGGAAAGCAGTTGTGATCAGGTGTGCCGTTTCTTGTTGAGCAACCTGTACACTTGGTTGGCTTATAGTGCTCAAATGTTTATGCTGTACAGGGTGTCCACAAAGTCTGGGTACATAGAGTAAATAGAATCATAACATAAACAATTAAATGTGAGAAATTATAATTTCTTAAAGTATGTGTTAATCCCCATGTACCCAGACTTTGTGGACACCCCGTATATTATTAGCCCACTCTCTCCATCAAATTGTCATTGCCTGTACAGGTGCACGCTGTGCCACAGTCAGACGTCTGAGTGATCGCAGAATAACGTGAGATGAAGTGAGTTGCTCAAGAACACAATGCACCGCCCAGTCCTGGAATCGAACTCACGATCTCGCGATCGTAACAACTTAACCACTAGACCGCGCACCTTCACACACACAGACACTCATACATACACATGAGTTATGTGTAATTCGGATATCCACTCCGTATATTAATGTTATGTATGTGAGTGTGTGTGTATTTGAGGGAGAGAGAGAGAAACAACGAAGTGGGCAGGTCGTTAAGCCAGTTGTCTCCCATGTTTCTGAGATTTATCTTTTTCTGTACAGACTGTAGAACTGTGCAAGTTACTTGGAGATACAACGGAAACGTTTTAAATGTAAGTAGAGAAGTCATTAATGAATATATAAATGATTCAGGAAGGGATTTTATATTACTTTTGAAAAATTCTAACTGGAGTGCCAACTTCGGGGTGGAGGGCTGTTAGAGCCATCCGTCGCAGTACAAGTAATATTAATAATAATAATGATGATATATATAAAGGTAGATTTTTTTTTGTGACCAGATCATAGTTTACTACGAAAGATTTTGATGCTGTTTGAATGCAAGAAACGTGACATTTCAGATGGATCCCCGTCTGTTTCGATGCTGACTATTCCAGCTGTTCGATCGTCAACAGAACTACGGGCTTATCGAATTGTAGTGTAAGTGGCTGGTTACTCCGCGGACACTTGCTCCCTTACGTAGAGTCAGTGTATGACGAGGTTGGTCCATTGAATTACAAGTACATCCCATCCGACGAACTTCCATCCGGTTTCCCTCTACTCTGTTTCGTAAACAGTACTTGCCCAAGATACCATATAGTGAGATCGAACCCAGCCCTCATTATTCCAAGGCTCACTTTTTAATCATTCGACCATGCTTGCGTTTATTTACACATGCATGCTCACATGCGGGCATAATGCGTAGGATGTATTTAGTATCTGATACAATATTAATAGTATAACAGAGACTCGTTCTAGAGTATATATTATAACTAGTGGTTAGGTACAGCTCGTATATATCAACATCATCGTCGTCATCATCATCATCATTTAATGTCTGTTTTCCATGCTGGCATGGGTTGGAGTAGGAGTGGGGTCAGAGTGTTGATGTTGAGCAGAGAGTCAGGCAATGTTAATGTTGAATCAAGAGTCTGGCAGACCAGAGGGCTGCACTAGGCCCCAGTCGTCTGTTTTGACATGGTTTTATTTAGTGGGTAGCTGTTGGGTAATCAGACAGTCTTGATGTTGAGTGGAGAGTCATTGTTGGTGCTGTGTGGAGAGTCCGGTAGTGTTGATGTTCAGTGGAGAGTCAGACTGTATTGAGGTTGAGCAGAGAGTTAGACAGTATTGAGGCTGAGTAGAGAGTCAGACAGTGTTAATGTTGAGTCAAGAGTCAGTGTTGACGTTGAGTGGAGAGTCAAACAATGTCGATGTTGAATGTAGAGTCAGTGTTGGAGTTAGATGGAGCATCATTGTTGATATTGAGTGAAGAGTCAATTTTGATGTTGAACAGAGAGTCAGACAGTGTTGAGTGGAGAAGCAGACAATTTTTGGTGTTGAATGGATGAGTCAGTGATGATGTTGAATGAAAACTTAGTGTTGATGTTGAGTTAAGTGTCAGTATTGAATGGAGAGTCAAACAGTGTTGATGTTGAATGGAGAGTCATAGACTGTGAATACATGTTCACTGTGTAGATGTTGAGGTTTCTTTTAATTTCCTTTTCTTTCTTTGTCAGGAATGAGGAAAGCAGTGCCCCAAAACCCTTTATAGGGCCTCTGAGACAAGTGGGAGAAAGGGTGGGTGAGAGGGAGGTAGGGTCGTACCCTCTAACTGGCGTTATGGCCCAAAATGCTTTAGCAAAGTCTATACAGAAGCATGTCATTTTGCCAGGTTGGTGCTAGTCTACCTCTGAGAATGCTCGTCTTAAAAAGATGTGTCGAGACAGATACTGCAAGGAATCACTCGATAATTATACTGGCGGTTTATTGACAGGGCAAACAAATCCATATTGACAGGACAAATAAATCCATTTTGTCATCTTTACTGAGAGGACTCCATTATATAAACTGTGAGTGTTGAATAGTTAAATAATCAGAAGATGACTATATAGACATGGCATATAGATAATGTGTGTGTGTGTATTCACAGCCATGGAAACAAATATTCCTTGAAATTAAAAAGGTGGCAAGCTTGCAAAAACGTTAGCATGCCAGGCAAAATGCGTAGCGGTTTTTCATCTGTCTTTTCAAATCCTGCTGAGGTCGACTTTGCTTTACATCCTTTTGGGGTCAATAAATTAAGTACCAGTTGCGTACTGGGGTCAGTCTAATTGAATGCTCCCCCTCCCCAAAAATTTCAGGCCATGTATGCATACATGCGTACGTACATACATACATACATGCATGCATACATACAGACAGACACACAGACAGACAGACAAACATAGATAGTGTGAATGGATAAGGATATGAAATCTGGGCAGATACCTTACTACTTGGACAGAGTTTTAAATAGAATATATTGTGTATATGACTGTAATAAACAATCTTTGTGGATGTACAATTATCCATCCTTATTTTAATGTCTTATATATATATTTGCCTGTATAATATGTATATTAGATACATTAATTATACAGGGTGTCCACAAAGTCTGGGTACATGGGGATTAACACATCCTATAAGAAATTATAATTTCTTATATTTAATTGTTTATGTTATGATTTTATTTACTCCATGTACCCAGACCTTGTGGACACCCTGTATATTAATCATTTGTTTCATATATTTAGTTGAAGAGTATATATTTTTAATTTCAAAATATGACACCATAATTTTGTCATTTATTTTCAGGAATTACCATCTCCATGGTGTCAAACAGTCTCCGCATTTTGGTGTATTTTTACCAGGTAAATGCATTGGTATGCTTGCAGTTATTCTGTGGTGATAGCAGTTTCTCATCATTTCCATGGAATTTGTGGCAGTTATCATCTTCAGTTCTGTGATGGCAGCACCACTTGACCAAACTCACTTCTCTTAAGTTTTAATCGTTTTTGCACAAAACATTATTATGATGTGCAGATTTTGCCCCCAGAAGCAGCAACAGCAACAACAAAAATATGTTTGCACAAAATTCTTGAGTGCATTTAAACCTGAAAGTATTAAGATGGTTTTGGCATCTATTTCATAAATGCAAAAAAGAAAGAAAAGAGATTTAAGTATGCATACAGTATATAAAGTATGTTACTTTAGGGTTTTGATGATGGATGGTGCCTGTGAACCAGCCATGCATCACTTTTGAACAAATGTAGCTTTTGCATATGTGTTTGTTTCCTTTGCATGCTGGTTGCATATTTGCATTTGCACACAGAGGAAACAGAACATTGCATAGCTATTTTCCACAGTGACAATAACTTCAAAGCAACAAATTCATTTATTTATATATTTTTATCATTGTTTCATTCCTGAAAATTTGTTCCTTTTAAACCATTTACACACACACACACACACACACACACACACACACATCATCATCGTCGTTTAACGTCCGCTTTCCATGCTAGTATGGGTTGGACGATTTGACTGAGGACTGGTGAAACCAGATGGCTACACCAGGCTCCAATCTGATTTGGCGAAAAAGAAGCACACTCTAAAGATAGAGCTGTAATGTATTTATATGCAATTAAATATATGTCTGGTCATAGAGTGACCAATGGTTTTGCATCCATGAAGCACTTAGCTTTATAGACAACTCGTCAGGCTCTAATGGCGGAGGGCATATGACCTCTCATCAAACTGGAGGGAGGAAACTGTGTATATATATATATATATATATATATATATATATATATATACATACATACTTACATATACCTTTCAGCTTGAAAAATACCCGTCATCATGCAGGCCAAATGTGAAATATGTCACAAAGAATTCTCTCAGAAAATCTATTTGAGAGTACATATGAAAATGCATACTGGGGCAAAACCATACCAATGTGAGGTTTGTGGCAAGGAGTATGCTAAGAATGCTCATCTTAAAAGACATGTTGAGACTCACACTACCAGGAAAATTCATCACTGCGATGAGTGTGGCAAGAATTTTACTGTACAAGCTCAGTATGAAATGCATGTGAGGAGACACAATGGAGAAAAACCATTTTGTTGCAAGATGTGTACCAAGGATTTTGCAACTAATTACCACCTGAAAAGACACATTGCTATACATTTAGGGCTGAAACCATACCATTGTGATATTTGTAGTAAAGACTTTACAACGAAACCTCAGCTAGTTACACACATCAGGACACACACGGGAGATAAACCTTTTGGCTGTGAAAAGTGTGATAAGAAATTTTATAATAAATCTCATTTAACAAGACACATCAAAACTCATTTAGGTGTGAAGCCTTTTCCTTGTGGAGTTTGTGGAAAGAGTTTTTCTATTAAATCTTTATTGGAAATGCATTGTAGAACGCATTCAGGCGTGAAACCGTTTCATTGTGATATCTGTGGGAAAGACTTTTCTCATAAATCCAGCTTAGAAGTCCATAACAAATCACATACTGGTGATAAACCCTTTACCTGTGACATTTGCGGGAAAGGGTTTGCTTCGAAGAGTTTCCTAAGGAAACATGTCCGAAGACACACAGCTGTGAAGCAGTTTCACTGTGAAGTCTGTGGCAAAGATTTTCTGCAGAAAAATAATTTGGAAATACACATGAGGAGACACACAGGTGAAAAACCTTTTGTTTGTGATATGTGTGGCAAAGAATTTGCTCAGAATTTCCAGCTGAAAGGGCATATGAGAATCCACAGTGGAGAGAAACCATTCACTTGTCAGATTTGTGACAAAGAATTTGTTCAAAACTTCCACTTACAGGGTCACATGAGAATGCATCTGAGAGAGAAGAATTTGCAATGCAAAGTATGTGAGAAAACCTTTTCTGAAAATTTCCACTTGAAAAGACACATTCGAACACATACCGGAGAAAAACCCTACCTGTGTGAGTTGTGTGGGAAGGGGTTTTCTGACAATTATCACCTGAAACGACACATTCGGATACACACGGGAGAGAAACCTTTCCAATGTGACATTTGTGAAAAGCAGTATGCTGAGAAAAGCTTGTTGAAAAAACACATCAAAACACACACACTGGAAAATATTTTCCATTGTCAGGTCTGCGGTGAAGACTTCTTCGATTACTTTCATCTAAAGATTCATTTGGAATCACACATTGCTTAAACATTCAATTACATCTGGAACCAAGAACTGGGATCATTGTCACAATGAAGCTGTTATTGTTGTGGGTATATTTATTGTTTTGTTGACACATGTGGACACAGTAAAGACCTTATGCCAAATTACATTACTTCAAACTGGAGGCTTTACTATAATTAGTTTAGTACCTCACATAAATAACCACAAGTGATATACTGTCAGGGGAGATAATACAAGAGGCTCAATTTAATCAACCATGCTGAATATATAATAATTAAAAAAATCATCTTGAAGACCTTGTCCAATGAAGTTTCTGCTTGTCGGTGTGTTAGCAGTGGACTGACTAACTGTTTGACTGTATCTATCTTTCTTGTTACTATATTGTTCAGTGTTCAAATCCTGCCAAAGTGAGAGTCAACTTAACTTTTTAGGGTCTCTAAGATGATATGAATTGAATGTCACTAATAATCGGAAGTGGGATGCGGGATGTGTCAGCTCACTCCGTTATAACCGTCGTTACAAAAATTAACTTTTTATATCCTCTGCCTCATCAAAAAGAGAGTGAACTTTGTTGTTTGCCCCCCACCACACCACACCCCCAGCAGATATATCTGGAGAATGTTGACAGTCTCGTTGATAGAAATATTGGACAACCAACCAACCAACCAGCCGAAAGGGATCAGCTATTTGAATCTTGTTAATATTACTGCTGTGTGTATCTGTAGACAAGACATTTAACTCTTTCAAGTGGTCCAACCCACTGAACTTTTAATACGTTTGAAATAATTCACCATTGTATGTAACAGCAACACTGTAGGACTTTGGCAGGCAATTTGTAAATATTGCTGAGCTGTCCTGAGTTTAGTTCCTTCTGTGGCTACAAAATATTGTACAACTTGGTGAAGTGTGAAGTTCGACAAACTGTCTGCCTTGTCGCAGATACACAACATCAAACCTATATATTTTCATGACTGCTCTTTAATCCAATGGAGTGATTCAGAAATTGCACACACATGTAAACATGACCTAAATATAGTTGAAAAGTTTTCTTTGCAATCACATGATCCTTGGTTTGATCCAAGTGTGCTACACCTTGGTTAAAAAATTAGGATAAAGTTCCTTGAATCATATAGACTCATAGCACCAGTTTCCTGGTTTCTGTGATGTATATATTCCTCACCTGGATGGGACGCCAGTCCGTCACATGGTTTCTCATTTTTGCCAGCTGAGTGGACTGGAGCAATGTGAAATGATGTGTTCTCTGCTCAAGAACACAATGCATCGCCCAGTCCAGGAATTGAAATCGCAATCTTACAATCACAAGTCCTGCAACACTCTAACCACAAAGCCATGCACTTCCACTGTAAAAACTGTGTAGAAGCCCACCTAATGAGCTATACTTGTTCTTGCATGTTCTGTGTAATTCTTCATCCAATTTAACACCACTACAAGACACTGTTCTCTGTGAACTGCACATGCATGCACATATTTTGCAACCAATGCACAAGTGACATTACTGTGCTTATGAAAACTGAGTTGACGAAAATTATGATTTCAAATTTTGGCACAAGGCCAGCAATTTCAAGCAAGGGAATAAGTCAATTACATCGACCCCAGTGTTCAACCCCGAAAGGATGAAAGGCAAGGTTGACCTCAGCTGTCTAAAATAATGCAATAATTAATAATTATTGTTATGTTAGATATGGCCATGATTCAGTGGTTATGATGTGCACTTCACAACCGCATCATTTTGGATTCCAGCCCATTGCTTGGCACTTTGGGCAAGTGTCCTCTTCTGTAGCCTTTGGCCAACTGATACCTTGTGAGTGAAATTTGGTAAATGGAAACTGCATGTTTTTAAACTGGTACTCCATCAGTTACAACAATCACTGTTCTGGTAGGTTCGATCATCAGAAATCTAAAGGATTTGTCCTTTCATTTAGTGATTGACAAAGCATCTACACTAGGATTCACTCTGTTTACTAATGGTCTGTGACTGGACAGCATTGCTTCAACCCTTATGTTACCAAACTTTTGTTAAATTATCCTGCCTTTGTTTCAATTAATTTTGAAAATGATGGAGAATTTAATGAAATAACTTTTGCCATTATTAAGCTGGTGTATGGAACATAAATTAACTAGAAATTTTAATGAAAGGTTTTAACTTTAAAACAAGATGTTTATATCATAGAACCAAGAGGGGTAGTCTCAAGTGGGTTGGTATCAAAAGGGTTAAAAAGAAAATGTCTGCAGGACCGTTTGACCTCCTATGAATAACAGCCAAATATCCCTCAAATTATACCTTGCCATCTTAGATGAAGGCCACACCAAAATAATCAAAACAAAAAAAAAAAAATTTGACATGATGGTCACAGCTGGAATGTGTATCATCATAAGTCTACTTGATCGGGCTGATCTGGGAACTAAACAATGATAAACTACTCTCCTATCAGTATTAATGCATATTGATTTTTTTTTTTTGATATCTTGAAATATTTGTGTCATATCAAAGATTGAGAGAACGCAACAAACCAAAAAGGAATGATGAGACTTGACCAGAAACACTGAGGTGAAGTTAAAGAGAACTCATAAAGAACTAATGAAAATGTTGGGTTGAAGTATATTTTATCTCCATGGCACAAACAGATGTACCCCTCTTCCCTGCTAAAAAGAAAAACAAATGAAAATATTTTAAAAATGGTACTACAGTTTGGCACTTGTAAACATGTCTGTAACATTTAGAAAACATGGGGAAAACAACAATTTTTTCATGTCTATTTTTCCATCTGTTACTTTTATGACTAGTCAGGTGACAACAGTTTCCATAGAGACTGTGTGTAGCTGTGTGATAAGAAGTTTGCTTCCCAACCACATGGTTCCGGGTTCAGTCCCACTGAATGGCACCTTGGGCGAGTGTCTTCTGCTTTCACCCCAGGCTGACCAAAGCCTTGTCAATGGATTTGGTATGGAAGATCAAAGATGTCTGGCATATATACATTATATGTGTGTGTGTGTGTTTGTTTTTGTTTTGTGTTTGTTCCCCACCACTACTTGACGACTGGTGTTGGTTTGTTCATGTCCCCATGACAGCAGTTTTGCAAAAAAAGAGATTGATGGAATAAGTACGAGTCTTAAAAAATTTTTTTAAAAAATGTCCTGGGGTCAATTCATTCAACTAAAACCTTTCAAGGTGGTGCCCCAGCATGGGCAAAATCAAATGACTGAAACAAGTTGAAAGAAAAAAGACAAAAGATGGTCATTTAACAATCATATTCTCATTGAAGCCATTTTGTCACATTGACATTCCTATTTTCTAAGATACCATCTTGTATTTATGACTGAACTTGTCACAGTCCTATTCTCATAGAAACAATCATATGACAGTTTTTCCCCCCACCACCACCACCACTCATAGAAACCATCTTGCATTTATGACTTGTCTTATGACAGCTTTGTTTCCATAGAAGCCCATTTAATGTTTATGATAAACCACATAGTTATATTCATGTAGAAACCATCAAAATTTTATTACTCGTCACTTGGCTGTTTTGTTCATATAGAAACTACCTTATTTTTATGAATGTGTTCACATGACAATTTTGTTCTCAAAGAAGCCACCATACATATTTGACTGTGACCATGTAATGGTTTCATTTCCAGAGAAACCATCCAGTATTTATGAGAATGTTCCCATAGAAGCAATCTTATGTTGATGACACTGATGTGTATGACTGGTTCATGTACATGACAAATGTATTTTTTTTGTCTATTCCCTCTCAGCCTCCTCCAAGAGAAGCATCTTATGTTTATGACTGTGATCATGTGATAGTTTTGTTTCCATAGAAACCATTGATAAAAATGATTGATCGCAAGCTGAAAGAAGTGACATCTTACAGAAATATAATATAATATAATGTAATATATTATATGTCACTGTGATATCATGTGATATCCTCTTGATTACAAAGACGTGAGAAAACACCATAAGGTCGTGATATCATAGCAAACACATGAAAACAACAAAAGAAATAAAATGATATTTATGAACTTCTTTTCTCCTATTGACTATATCATCTATATAGACATACATATACATATATATATATATATATATATATATA
>NC_068994.1:51746891-51750242 GCF_001194135.2 Octopus bimaculoides | reverse complement strand
ATTGGCTTGTTCCTTCCTTATTAAAATATTTTCTGTAAATATTTAGTGTTAATATTTGATCAAACGATGGAATATATTTTACGGTTGTAGTATGGAAGACACATGTTAGCCATTCAAAAACACACCGAAACTGTTTACTTCACTTAAAAATTTATTATCTATCGTATGATGTCGAAATTAACGTGTAAATGGTTGAGCACTCCACGGACACGCTTGCCCTAAAAGTAGTTCTCGGGGAATTCAGCGTGACACAGAATGTGATAAGGTTGGCCCTTTGAAATACAGATACAACTCATATATGCCAGCCGAGTGGACACTGCATCTAAATATGTTCTTAATGGTATGATAAAATAAAAGCATTTCCCTTCGCGTATTTATTTCCTAATAGCTACGAAGGATTCCCTACGGAATTGAGTCTCGTATATTTTAATATATATTTTGGTACTACTAAAGCAGCGCGGACCCGAACGCGCTAGCTAGTCGTGAGTGGTCGATCCCAACCCTAACCCTATTCCTGATCCTAACCCTAACCCTAACCCTAAACACGTATTCATTTGCACACGCGGGTTAGGGATAGGGTTAAGGTTAGGGTTAGGGATAGGGTTAGGATCGACCACTCAAGACTAGCTAGCGCGTTCGGGTCCGTGCTGCTTTAGTAGTGCCTATATTTTTTCTTCTTCTCGTACACTGAAATACATTAACAACAGAAGTAAGATTTTTTTAATATTCCTCTTTAAAGGGAAACTGTGTCTGCTTTTTTAACAATGACATAAGCAGACACGTTTTGAAGAAGAGTAGAGACTGACTGTAGTATTGTCGATACTCGAGAAACGAAAAGAGGGATTTGAACTAGGAACGTAATTAAACGCCGCCGAATATTCAGGAATAAAAAGCAAAACCCGATCCCCATAGGATGCGATCTCAGTTTGTGGACGCTCGTTACTCAAAACTGCAAAGCATTTTGTCTAACACTGCTGTCAACCGCTTCTTGAAAATAGAAATAAAATAAAACCCACGATAGAGAGAGACAGAAAGAGCACGCTTCGCCGTGCACGGGAGGTAACTCTGGGTCCTGAATGATTTTTTTCTTTTTCATGAAATGGATGCCCGAAGGTGACGAAACAATTGTCTCTCTCAATTAGATCGATCTCAATACTTTCAGTTTCCATCATGTTCCTTTGGACCATACGAAGCTGTTTAATCGAGCAGCAAATTAAGTCTATCCCATGAGCACCGAAGTAAAGTATAACGACATAAGTGGGAATCGAAACCCGATTGTCGACCGAACTTAGCCTACAACAAATCTATGTAATTTATTTCCTTATTATTGAATCCAGCTTTTGCCACTGGATTTCATATAAAAAGGAACACTCGCAAAGTTTTCACCGGGAGGATGTACGTACTGTATAACAGCTGCTTTGCACTATGCAAACGGTTAATTGATGTCACGACTGTTGAAATAACATTTCAACAATTCATTGTTTAAGTAACTCTGCCGAAAATTGAAATCGAGCAACAAAATGTGGACGGTAAATCATTTTTTTTCTCTTCTATTTTGTTATTATTTTTTAAATACCAGCTGTACTATTTATATAGTATTGTAGGTTAATGTTAAACCCTAGCACCCGTATTATTAAATATCAGCGAAACGAAAAATGAATCTTAGTTTTTTTAAAAAGAAAATCAAAATACAATATGATATAAATGATTACTGGTATTAATATAAAAGATACATCATTAACAAAAGACTATTTTTTTTTCTGTTTTATTATAAACCTCAACAAGTCTGCCGACATTCAGTTCTTAATCCAGGAGAAAATGCGTTGCTAAAACATTGCTTTACATTTCTGCATGCTTATATATATGTCAATCAATTATACATAATTCTTAACCAAATGAAACGTCTGAGAATGTTTTTAAATTGGATGAAAAAATATCATTTTAAAAAAGGTGTACGTGTTAGAAGTCATTGGTATTTAAAACATTTATTGATTTATTTCCAAGAGAACAGTTTTTTTATTTCGATTCGTTTGGTTAACTTTGAAGAAACTGGGTGCCAAATTTTACAGCCAACCGTTTTTTAGTCTGTTTTTATCTCCTGTTTAATTTTTTAATATTCTATGTCATCTTTCTTTTCTATTGATTAAATCTATTTCACGTATCGACCAATTCATGTAACGGAAATGAGGGGAACTGTAGACTTGTGACATTTTATATTTCGCAATATATGTATCACATGTACTTTTACAGTACCTCAACGGAGCCTCGATGCGGTCGCTCTACCTGCTAGAAGTAACAGCCAAATCACCGATAAATTTCCCTCCCGTACTTTAAAACGAGAAGTACACGTCAAATGATTTTAGATATATATAAAAGGACGGGATGGCCATAGCTGGAATGCTTTTGACGCTGTCTACAACGCTAGGATTGATTCTGGCATAAACAACAGCAACAAGTCGTGTTAAACATTTCTGTAAATAATACGTATGTGCGTTGTTGTTTCTTGTTTATGTATAAGGTGAATGGAGTGCACTCGTTTGGATAGCCATGGAAAAGATAAAAGACAAAAATCGTCTCTAGTGGGATTTGAACGTCAAAACAGAAACAAAACGAAGTACTTTAAGGCAGTGAAATCTGACAAACCAATATTTCTATCTGTTCTACATTCCTTGTATGTAATAATAACAGGTAATTTCAGAAAACAATTCCACAAATTACTAGGCGGGGTGTATAATTAATAAGGATAGCATGTAATTGCATTCGGAAAACCAACCACTTATGATAATAATGTTGGTACATGGCCAGTAATTTTGAGGGGGAGGGCATAGAATTACATCAACTCCAGTGTGCAGCTAGTACTTATTTTATCGACCTCGAAAGAATGAAAGACAAAGTTGACTTCAGTGGTATTTAAATTCAGAATGTAGAGTTGGAAGAATTCTTTTCTACTCTAGACACAAAGCTCGACACAGAGGTGAACGAGTGATAGATAGATATATATATAGAGAGAGAGATAGACAGACAGATAGATAGCTCCGGCTAGTCAGTAGCCAAAGAATCAACTCAAACCAGCAGTAACGTTCCTTGTCAGTTCTACTTTCACTTCTGACAGCTAATACCATGACAGTGCCGCTAGTCGATTTGCTCGACTCCAGTACGCAACTGGTACTTAATTTGTCGACCTCGGCAGAATTTAAACTCAGAACGTTAAGACAGACGAAATACCACTAAGCATTTCGCCCGGCATGCTAATGTTTCTGCCAGCTCGTCGCCTTCATAAAGTCGGAAAAAATTGCTGCTTGCCTAACACGTTAACAGTTCTGTTTATTTGCTGTCTGAATAATTACAATA
>NC_068994.1:51744035-51746805 GCF_001194135.2 Octopus bimaculoides | reverse complement strand
GCCTGAAATTTAGTGGAAGCGGGTTAGTCAGCCTCAGTGTTTAACTGGAACTTATTTCATTGACTCTGAAAGGTTGAAAGACGAAGTCAACTTTTGCGGCATTTCAATTCAGAATGCAAAGCCAGACGAAAAGCTGCCAAGCATTTTGTCTGATACGTTAACGATTCAGGCAGTTCACTGCTTTAACAATAAAAATAATAATCCTTTCTACTACAAGGGAGGAGACTAGTTAATTGCATCAACCACAGTTTTTAACTGGTATTTATTTTATAGACCCTGAAAGGATGAACGGCGAAGTCAACCTTTGCAGAATTTGAATTCAGAACATAAAGATGGCTGAAATGTTGCTAAGCATTTCATCCAGCAATTCTGTTATTAATAATTATAATAATTGTTTCAAATTTTGCTACAAGGCCTGCAGTTTTCAGTGGAGGGACTTCGACAATATCCTCAACTCCGGTATTTAATTGGTGTTTTATTTTATCAACTCTGAAGTATTAAATAGAAAATATATTATGAAAATAACAACTTTTTAAAAAAAAATAATCGTCCTCAGACGTTCTTTTATTTCATTTTTTTTTCTTTTTTTTTTTCTGTTTTCCAGACAGCTGTCATGTTGAATAAGCTGCAGGTCAAGCAACAACAACATGGAGCGAAAAGCAAGAAAAATATGTTTGTTCATGTAGCATCTATATTAAAAACCTAGTAAGGAATTCATTTAAGGAGGTTTAGCTACTCCATTAAGCTGGCCTTAAATGAAGTAATCCTACAGAAGACGCTTCTCAATTGTTTTGAACTAAAATCGTTTTACTCTATTATTGAGAGACCCAAATTCTGAATGTGGAATCTAAAAGCCAAAATGTTCCAGTGTAAGCTTTGTGAGGATGAATTTCCAAAGAAGACTAAATTGAAAAACCACATGCGCATGCATTCCGGAGAGTCTTATGACTGTGATACCTGTGGAAAATCATTTCCAATGAAGTATTGTTTAATAGTTCATGAAAGAATACACACAGGTGAGAAACCTTTCTGTTGCGAACAATGTGGGAAGGGCTTTGCTGCAAGCTCTCATCTCGTTACACATATCAGAACACACACAGGTGAAAGACCTTTCAGTTGTAAACAATGTGGGAAATGTTTTACAAGAGGTTCCCATTTGTTAATTCACACGCGGATCCACACCGGAGAGAAACCGTTTAGTTGTGATATATGCAGTAAGGGATTTTCTGCCAATTCACACTTAAGAAGACATGTTAGGACACACACTGGGGAGAAACCATTTAAATGTAACACATGTGGTAAGGCTTTTTCTCAAGGCTGTACATTATCATTGCACATGCGTAAACATACTGGAGAGAAACCATTCTCCTGTGACACTTGTGGTCAAAGCTATCCTTCAAATACCATCCTGAGAAAACATATGAGAAGACATGATGTGAAGAAACAGTTTCAGTGTGATGTGTGTGGCAAATATTTCATATTGCAATGTCTTTTGAAAATACACGTACGGACCCACACAGGTGAAAAACCTTTCAAGTGTAGAGTGTGTCAGAAAGGGTTCATTGGAAACTCCCAGTTACTGAGACATATGAAGTCACATACTGGAGATAAACCTCATGTATGTGCAATATGTGACAAACACTTTTCATATTTTTGTCTTTTAAAAAATCATGTAAAGACACACACGGGATAAGAAACAAGAAAAACAAAAATGGGAACATAAAATGAAAAATTAAGCAAAGGGTTTTTAAAAATAAAAGCTCCTTTGTCATATATATATATATATATATATATATATACCAAATTTTCCAGCATACAAGTTGAATTTTTCAGACCAAAATTTACAACAAAAAAAAGGCAAGTCAACTAATACACGAAGACAACTTTGTAGGACCCAAAATTCCATGTGAAATAAAATGCAGCAAGATTTGGAAAGTTTGTGATGTTTGAATGTTTACGCTACATGTTCACACTATAGACTCTGTTGACTTGTGTGCTGGAAAATTCAGTAATTGTTTGGACAGACAATGGAGATCTGAGGTTGGATTTTATTTTTAAAATTTTAAATGTGATTAGCTCTATATGTAATGGTTCCAAGCTCCGTACAATCAATGTGAAGAAGGTAGAGGTGACATCGTTTTTTTTTTTTTTTTTATAACATTACATTTCACTTCATTTCATGATTCTGGATGAAAGCAGGTTAATAAAATAGGTACACGTTACAGTAATGTATTAGGTTGGCAACTAAATCTCCCGCCGTTTTTAAAAATTTAAATTTTTAAAAAGGTTTATTAAAAAATAACAACTAATTAATCAATAATGTATTCACCCTTGTTGTTTACAATTTCTTTCCAATGTTCAACAAGATTTTCAATACCTTGTTGGTAGAAACCACCAGATTTCATCTCGCAAAATTGATCCAGACAAGCTCTCAATTCTGCATCAGTACTGAACAAAACCCCTCGTATAGCATTTGAAAGAGGTGGAAATCCGTTGGTGCCAATTCAGGAGAGTACGGCAGGTGTGGCAGTACTTCCCAGCTAAGGGTTTGGCTGGGTTCCTTGGTCATAATGGTGATATGAAGGCGGGCGTTGTCGTGCAGCAGAAGAACTCCATGCTGCCGATTAGGTCTTTTCTCTTGAGTAACCGTGTTGAATCGTTCCATTTGTTGAACATAGAGTTCCGCGTTGACCGTTTGGTTCCGTTCAAGAAATTCGTAATGGATAATCCCTTCCCAATCCCACCATACGCATAACATTGTTTTACGCGG
>NC_068994.1:51737458-51743796 GCF_001194135.2 Octopus bimaculoides | reverse complement strand
GAACCCATGCTCCATACTTCTGAACATTCCCCATCGAGTGAAGATGCTTCTCTATAGCAGTGTGGGAGCATTCCATTTTCTCTGCCAGTTCCCTTGTCGGTTGACAAGAATTTTCCTGCAAAAGTTGGTTTAATCGCTCTTCATCGAACTCAACTGGACGGCCAGAATGAGGTGCGTCTTTGAGGTCAAAATTTCCATTTTTGAACTTGGTATACCAGTCACGAGAGGTTCTTTCAGCCATGGCACCATCTCCATACAGCACAAATGTCGCAAGCATCTTTCGCGGCCTTAGAACCTTGATTAAGAGTAAAAAGAAGGAGGTGTCGAAAATTCTCATTTTTCTTAACTTGACATTCCATTTTAATGATCTGAAAATAAACGAAAATTAACTAAAATTAGCTGGAAAAAAAAAAATTCCAAAATGATTCAAAAATAGAATTCTCACAAAAAATAGATTCCAAAATTTTGAAACGCAATAAATTCCAAAATTTAAAAAGACTGCGGGAACTTAGTTGCCAACCCAATATTGGGGTTGGTTGTGAAAAGACTATAGTTGACTTTGAATCCCTCCAAAATCTTTTAAAATTGGCCATGCAGTTAATGATTAAAATGAGAGAAAAAGCTGTGAGACCCTTGTGTGAAAATATTTGCTAAAAGTGGGTAAGAACTCTATATGGTAGTTTAGGATGGAATTTTGTTGAGAACTTATTTGTAAATTTTTGTTTCCTTTTTTTTATGATTTGTTTGTTATTTTTATGTTTATGCTTATCTTAAGTGCCATATTGCATCGTCTTTGATAATGTCAGATGCCATGGTAGTCAGAGATATTTAGAAAGTGAAGCTATACTTGAGATGAAGCCATTTTAAAACTGCCTGAAACCTACCATTATCATGTTAACTCTGCTGTTCATGTTTGTTTTGTTTGATATCTATTTGTTTTGTTTTTAGTTGTTGTTGCTGAAGGGGAGAATACTTATATGATATTTTGGCTGTCCTTGAATGTCACACACACACACTGCAGCTGCTTGTGTTAATTTTTGGGTGAGGATTAGAGACCGATGTAATATAACCAGCTTGATATCATTTATTAAATCTGTCGGGTCAGTGTTCGGGGTATTCAGCTTATCCATGTATGACATCCCATCATAAGATCATGGTTTTGATTCTCAGACCAGGCAGTGCATTTGTGCTCTTAAACAAAACACTTAATTTTTCTCAATTTGCTCCAGTCCATTCTGTTGTAAATGAGTTTCAGCAATTGCTGGGAATTTAACCCAGTGACAGACTGACATCCCATTCACGGATTAGTTTTGTAATCTCAGTCACTGGTGTGCTATAAAAGCTGGGTTAATCTCCAGCCTTCTGCCTCCTTGAGCTCATAACAAAACCTATGTATGAGGGCTGACTTTCAAAAAAATTTATGATTTAACAACTAGTATTTAAAAGATGGGGAGTACCTTGAGAGAGAATAAAGGGCTACGTCTAAAATTCATACAACTATATAGAAACTACCTCACAGTTTTATTTGGTCCTTATTTTTATAAGATAAAAGGGAAGTTCATTGAAGATTTCAACTGCTTATATAGCAGCTGTCTATGTAGCTTTAGTAGCCCTTTTAAATTTTCTCATAAATCTGTTGCAGGCTTTCACTCTGTAATTTAACAGTTTTTTTTTTATGGCCCCTGTTTTAAAGATTGTCAAAAGTTTGTTGAAGCGAAATTTGTTTACATATACATTATCAACATTATCTTTTTACGTCCACTTTTCTACTCAGGCATGGGTTGGATGAATTTACTGAGATGGTATTTTATAGTTGGACACCCATCCTTCATGTTAATGCTTTCAGTTGGTTCTTATGACAGGGATGTGGTACATCTATTTCAAAACTGAAATACACATGGTAACCAAAATACCTACAGTAAGGACTGATATACACACAGTTAAACTAAGAATTGCACATGGAGCATCTAAGTTTTGCAAGTGGCCACCAATTTAAGTACTTACTAGGTTGACCAAACGAGAACCAGTGCTTTCAACACAATATGGCCATAGTCTCTGTTTTAATGGCTTTTGTAGCCCTTTGACTAAAGATGGCAGGTTAGTTTGTTGAAGGTGTGGAGGGGTTTGGTAAGGAGATTTGGTTGTTACATTGCCTTTCATAAAAAACTGTTGTTGGCACTCGTGAAGGCACGTGGCTCAGTGGTTAGGCATTCGGCTCACGATCGTAAGGTTGTGAATTCGATTCCCGGCAACACATTGTGTCCTTGAGCAAGACACTTTATTTCACATTGCTCCAGTGCACTCAGCTGGCAAAAATGAGTAGAACCTGTATTTCAAAGGGCCGGCCTTGTCACGCTGAGTCTCCTTGAGAACTACGTTAAAGGTATACGTGTCCGTGGAGTGCTCAGTCACTTGCACGTTAATTTCACGAGCAAGCTGTTCCGTTGATCATATCAGCTGGGACCCTCGTTGTCGTAGCCGACGGAGTGCTCCGTAAAAAACTATATCATTATTTACTTTGTGTTTGCTTGATGGCAAGGAATTTGTTAAAAGCTGATTTAACTGTATTGTTGATAAACTGATCATCATTATTTAGCGTCCAGTTTCTATGCTGGTCTGGGTTGGACAGTTTGACAGTATCTAACAAGTTGGAGGACTGTGGCACACACCAGTGTCCAGTGTCTACTTTGACATGGTTTCTGTGGCTGGATGTCCTTCCTAACACCAACCACTTGACACTGTGCACTGGGCTCATTTGTCCATGGTCTCAGCTTTAATGAGGATCACCTCGTAACTTGCAATGCTAAGGTCCAAAGTGGCTTCTGGAACTGAGGAAGAGCAGAAGAGAAAGTGATAAATGATCCTAAGCTGAGAGATGAGGGATAGTAAATAAGAGGAGACCCCTTCAGCAACTCGTGAGATGTGAGTCTCTAAAAACAGAAACTGGAAAACGAAATTCGGGAATTCATGGAGAGTATTTTGTCTGCATATAGACATATGTCACCATTATCATATTTTTAATCCTGCTTTTCCTGATAGCAGGAGATAGATGAGTTTTGTTGTTGTTAAATCCAGGAACACTCTGAGGGAGAACAGGATGATGTTGAAAAGTGTTCCAGCCATGACTGTCCTGCCTTATTTTTGTCATTAGGCAGTATGTACCTAATACTACATAATCCAGTATGCAATGTAGCCTTAACTCTTAACATCCTGTTGGAAAGCACAATCTTTTAACGGTTCGATTACATATCGGAAATTGACAGAAGAAATTAGAATTATCTCCCTTACATGAGATCAAAATTCTTTTTCCTTCATTTCCTTTGAATCAAATGTAAGCAACGTTCGTACAATTCTTGTAATATCATGCATTTCACTAATTGACTCAATCGACAGCTGTACTCTTGCTTCGCCGGACTACAAGTGTTCAGCATAAGCCCACATTTCAGATATCTCTGGACACTGAACAATAGCGTGAGGGACGGTTACCCTGTCTCCCCCGCATCTTGGACAGGTCGGCGACTGACGCTTACCGTGTCATGCGAGTTTATCCCAAACGGGCAAGGCACCTCTGTAGCATTGCCAGGTTAAGGACTTTTGGAAGTTGTCCAACTTTCTCAACCCAAATGTACGGGTGGATAGTAGTGGAAATTCGCTTCCGGTCGGACCCTTGTTATTTTAATTCTGGACGTTCTCTTCCCCATATAGGTGGGGATGAGCGCCACGTCGTCCGTTTTCAGTGTTTCTATGGAATGCTTTTGTGCCATTTCCTTGTTGGTAAACCTTACTTCCACCGTACCAAACTTCCTGCCTCTTGTCGCTCCATATTTTCTTCAAACACTTTTCAATCTTCTCTTCTGTAAATCTTTCGATTTTTCTTTTTTGTAAGCAATAGGTTTTAAATATTATTGTTCTCTGTTTTTCGTCTAGCATAAATTGCTCCGGTGGTTGTATTTTAACCACGCTATCGTTCACTTCCATTATTTCTCTATATTTCATATAGTCACACTTGTTCGTCGACAGCTGGCGTGTTCCACCTCCAGCCGCCGACGCAAAACTTCTATAGGAAAGTTGGTTATACATCATTAGATGTATACCTGACTTTCCTATATAAAATTATGAATATATAACGGAACGCTGAACTCCAGACTATCAACTTAAACAACATTTTATTCAGATGGTAAATATATACATCTTTAGCTCTAGTTGTTACAGCTTCTGTTGTGTGTGAGCATAGTTGTTGGGACGTTGTTATGTAGTTGTAAGCGAGCTGTCGAGTGTAAGTCCGAAAGATGGAGAGAGACAGCTTAACACGTCCATGCTCTGTTGCTGGCCAGCAAAAAAGAGAATGAATTGAGCGGGAACGCTTGGTTGTTTAATTCTACGCATGCGCACGGCGTTACTACACTTCTTTTTTGTTTATTTTCTTCTGTTTGAAGGCTTTTCACATCAATATTCCTCTTTGCAACAGTACACATTGATGGTTTGGGAAGTTCATTTTCAGAAGAATCCGAAGTATCGCCAAATATTAAACTTTCAATCTTTTTTGCATCCCTGTCGGTTGACGACTCTTTGCCAGACGAAGTTACACTTTTAGGTATCTTACCAGCAATTAATGTTTTTCTTCTTGTATTAATTACTCCGGTGGTTGTATTTTAACCACGTTATCGTTCACTTCCATTATTTTCCTATATTTCATGTAGTCCGACTTGTTCGTCGAAAGTAGCCGGGTTCCACCTCCAGCTGCCAACGCAAAACTTTTTATTTCCTTTTTTGGTTACTCAGTCTGGATGCTAGGTACATCGATTATTCTTTTGGTCACAATACTTTTTCACAAACTCGAGTAATCTTCTTGTGAAAGTTCAGACGAGCTTTCAGACACATCTCCAAATATTTCATACATTTTGTTACACTTTTTTGCAACGCGGGAATAAAAAATTCCTTTTGTGGGGGAATCCATTGTTTCTTTGCTCATAGTTGGCTCCTCACCAGACAACAAGAAATTCTTTGCTTCACCAGACATTTCTGTTCCAACGTTACGCCTCTCGCTAGACGACATTCTTCCCCCAATGGGAGAATGAACAACGTGTGCTTTCTACAAGCACTTAGTGTTTTCAAATGAAAACTCCAACAGTTAGAAATTTAACAGAAACAGCAGTTATTATAACTATTAACACTAAGAAACAGCAATTTTCACCACGAACACATGTGCGACACGTAACAAACAAAACTCACGGAGCCATTATACCTTTTCTTTATTACCCATAAAGGGCTATACAAAGAATTTTTAAGATATCACAAAACACAAAGATGGTACAAAACGCAATAAACATACAATCGGGGAACTAAAAATTTTCCTCCTCTGCTTGTACTTTCTCTTACTGTGGCTGTGTGAACTCCTATAGGAGGCATTTGGTCTTCATATGACCTCTTTCCCTGCATATGTAGCAATTTGGTTTCCTTCCCTCGACTACAACATTTAACGTTCTCTCATCCTCTACTTCTATCTGGTAGGGAATTCTTTCTATGTCCTCGAATGTGGCAAAAAGCCACATTTCGAGTCCAAATCTCCACCACTTGCACACTTTTGATTTCACCACTGGTCCCAATTCCAGCTCTTCCTTGGTTGCAGGCAGCACTGTTGCAACCAACCATTCTGGTTTAATTTCTGGTGTAACTCTGGGAATACGTATTTTCACACTTCTTCTTCCTCTATATAACTTGGTAGCAATGCTATTTTTTCACTTCTTAAAATGTTGGTCGCATGCTTGGTTGCCTCTTCTATAGTGGCGAACCTCACCTCTACCGTACCAAACTTTCTTCCACTGTTGATGTACGTGGCTTCATTGACAATTTCACCCAGGCACTCCTCGATTTCCTCTTCCGTCACCATTTCAATTTTACAGGTTTCAACAGCCTGTCTACGATACACAACTGTCCTTAGAATTTTGTCTCTTTTGTGGGGAACAATTTGTATGAGTCTCCCTCTACTTCTATTATTGCTGCTTCTGCTCACCTCCTCCATGTCAAGCTTGATCAACTTGGTTTCCAGCGGCACTGGCTTCCTCACCGCAGTGGCCCTGGCGTAGCTCTCCATACTGGAGACACTACCACTTGCCATAGCTGGGAAAAAATGCAGCGACTCGCATGAAACGTAACAGCAATAATTACACAAAAAATCTTCTTTTGGTTGTTCAGTTTGGATGCTAGGTGCATCAATTATTCTTTTGAACACAATACTTTTGTTTTTTGGCTAACTTGAGAATTCTTCTAGTGAAAGTTCTGATGAGCTTTCAGACACATCTCCAAATAACTCGTACATTTTGTCATTCATTTATGCA
>NC_068994.1:51736534-51737308 GCF_001194135.2 Octopus bimaculoides | reverse complement strand
TTTTTTACAGTATGTCTTGAACATAATGGTTTTCTTCTTTTCTGACAATAAAAATTCTTCTGGTGGTTGAACGTTGACAACACAGTTTTCAATTTTTAACATGTCTTTATACATTAACAGGTCACTTTTGTTTGTCGACAGCCGGTGGGTTCCACCTCCAGCTGCCGGCGCAAAACTTCTTTTTTGTTTATTTTCTTCTGTTTGAAGGCTTTTCACATCAATATTCCTCTTTGCCACAGTACACATTGATGGTTTGGGAAATTCACTTTCAGAAGAATCCGAAATATCGCCAAATATTAAACTTTCAATCTTTTTTTCATCTCTGTCAGTTGACGACTCTTCGCCAGACGAAGTTACACTTTTCGGCATCTTACCAGCAATTAATGTTTTTCTTCTTGTATTAATTGCTCTGGTGGTTGTATTTTAACCACGTTATCGTTTATTTCCACTATATTTCATATAGTCACACTTGTTCATCAAAAGCAGCTGGGTTTCACCCCCAGCTGCCAACACAAAACTTTTTTCTTCCTTTTTTGGTTGCTCAGTCTGGATGCTAGGTACATCGATAATCCTTTTGGTCACAATACTTTTTGACAAACTCGGGAAATCTTCTTGTGAAAGTTCGGATGAGCTTTCAGACACATCTCCAAATATTTCATACATTTTGTTATACTTTTTTTGCAAGAGGGCCTTACGGCACTCTTTATGCCATTCACTCGACCTCGGTCTACGAGAATACCAGGCTTCCTGTTTGCAAAAACTTTTGAACTCGGG
>NC_068994.1:51735937-51736524 GCF_001194135.2 Octopus bimaculoides | reverse complement strand
GAGAATACCAGGCTTCCTGTTTGCAAAAACTTTTGAACTCGGGGAACATTTGTCTGGCCAGCGGAGACCACACCCGTTCACTATCCAGGAGAATCCATCTCGCCTCATTATCGCAACGGTCCGAGAGGTCCACTTTGACAATGTCTTTTATTTTGGATATCTTCTTCTCTATTTTTTGTGTGTATCGATATGACATCAAATATATGCCGTTCCTATGTACCTCCTGCGTCTGTATGTCTGTTCCTTTTTGTTTTTGTGATTCTGTACTACCATGCGTCTGTTCTATATTTCTTTGTGACTGTGACTGTATATCTGTGTGTTTATCTGTCTGTGGTTCTGCACGTTTGTGTGACTGTAAGTCTGCATGTTGTGTTTGTGTGTCTGTGTTTTCAGGTTCTGTGCTTTTAGGTTTCTGTAACTCTGCGTTATCTTCTTCGCTTCCCAGTGTATGTATGTCTGTGTGTTTATGCATCTGTGTATCTGTCTGTCTGTGCGATTGTGAGACTGTATGATTCTGTGGTAATGTTCTGCTGCTATTATCTTCTTTCCTCAGTGATCCCACTTGATCCTGTGATTTGCATTTTTTC
>NC_068994.1:51733368-51734468 GCF_001194135.2 Octopus bimaculoides | reverse complement strand
CTCTGGAAACTCCTCTTCAGAAGAATCCGAAACTTCTCCAAACAATAAATTTTCTATTTTTTTTCGTCTGGTTGACTCCGCTTTGCCAGATGAAGATACATTATTCGGCATCTTGCCAGCAATTACTGTTTCCCCCATAGGGGAAACACACGATAGTTTTCAAACGAAGACTATCACACAATAGTTATGACAAGGACACACAAAAACAGTTAATGGAAACTTGCACTTACTGTACAGACGCACTCAAATAACTAGTAACAATCCAATCGCTACACCGCTAAGCACCTCAACCGGTGTCACACAGACGAAATACCGCTAAGCATTTTGCCCGGCGTGCTAACACTTCTGCCAGTTCGCCACCCTCTGTGTTTAGATATTACACAAAATTTAAAATGCTGTGTTGGGTGAGTCTACTTGTTAGTAAAGGGGTTGCTGGATTAACAAGAGGTTTGATAACACTACTCAGGAACTTCAACCTCACTTGTGACATTATTTCCTCTTCATCACCACTACCACCACTCATATGCTAATATCAATCAACTGAACATTATTCACATTAACATTTACAGTCTTGGAGAAATCTGAAGGTGTTTATCAGTGGTTCTCAACTGGGGTCTATATAAGATTTTGTTGTTAAAAATTATGTGCAATAAATTGGTCATACTTCTAAAATATTCAGAGTATTTTAATAATTATTTTTACAAAATTTCCTGAAAATATTTAATTAAAAAAAATATAATGGAATTTGTTTTGGGGGTCTACTAGAGTAAAATAGGAATGAAAGGGATTCAGCGGCAGAAAATGGTTGAGAACCACTGGTGTATATACTCAGTATTGGTCCTTTTTTCTCTTCTCTGTATTTAACCCTTTCAATGCCAACACATTTTTGACCAAACTACCTCTGGTTCTGATACACAACTGCTCATTTGCAAAAGCTCATACTTAAATCAAAACTTCACATCGTAATTTTATGTGAGACACTTTTTTTGTTAAGGTATATTCTAAACGTCAACTTAGTAATTAAAAAAGTTATTTATTTTTACTGAATCCCTCTGAATTTTCAATTATTTTCAAACTTCATGTGCAATTTATTTCATTAC
>NC_068994.1:51732456-51733358 GCF_001194135.2 Octopus bimaculoides | reverse complement strand
GATTACATTATCCAATATATCCATCTTTTATTTTTATTTTTAAAAAAATTAAGGTAATAGTGTGATTTGAAAGATTTGGCTGTTATTTCTAGCAAATCAAGTAACTGCATAGTGACTTGTGAAAGGTTTTCTAGATAGGTCTTATATGTTGAGTTTAGTGTCTACAGGGTGTCCACAAAGTCTGGGTACATGGGGATTAGCACATACTTTAAGAAATTATTATTTCTTATATTTAATTGTTTATGTTATGATTTTATTTACTCCATGTACCCAAAACCTTGTGAACACCCTGTAGTTATACAATAGAGTCTAGTTTATATAATACAACATCTGTAGTACAATACAAAACTACCAGGTCTGACGTTCAATATTTTAATCGTTCACTTATACATATTTCATTTTGAAATAAAATTGTTATTCTTTTTCTTTTGTGTATATTTGTTTATTTTCCTTTTATTCATATGTTTGCTAAATAATTCTGTGAGCTAGTAGAACTGTTTGCACATCAGACAAAAGCATCGCTTCAAGCTCTTTACATTCTGAGTTCAAATTCTACCGAGTTTGACTTTGCTTTTCTTTCTTTTGGGTCTGATAAAATGCGTTGAGAATAAGTATCAAGTTCCGTCCGCCCGCTCGCCCAAAGGTAACGGCTGGATATTTTCAGTGGAAACAGTGTTGTCTCCCTTGAATATAAACGGTGGTCAAAGAATGAAAATCTAAGATTGCAACGAAACAAATAATGGTTTGTCGAGGCTGGCGTTCCCACCCTCAAAAAAAAAAAGTTAATTTAATCCTCAAAACATAACAAATTCCTGTTCTCTCTGAAGAGAGGTTTATTTCAATGTTTCGATCACGTTGTTTCAAAAATGAAGTGTACATTGGTAGTTCGATATATTTAACTT
>NC_068994.1:51728768-51731848 GCF_001194135.2 Octopus bimaculoides | reverse complement strand
AAAACGAACGTAACGGCAGACGAAATACCACTAGGCATTTCGCCCGGCGTGTTAACATTTCTGCCAGCTCGCCAACTTAGTAATGATAAGGTGAACCTCATGGAGCTTTAGGTGTTTTCGCTCAATAAACATTCACAACGCCCGGTCTGGGAATCGAAACCGCGATCCTATGACCTCGAGTCCGCTGCCCTAACCACTGGGCCATTGCGCCTCCACACTCTGTAGTAGAGCACTCAGAATCAGACATGGTCAGAAAAGCTGAAGGGGAAATGGTTGCACGGAACGCGAGAGTCCCACTGGGTCTTGGTTCTGCCATTAGATGGACACAGCTTTTTCTAACCGATGCGTACCTGATCTTTCTACACCTCATCAAAAGAACACACAGCTCCATATGAAATCACATCCTGCCATTATATTACGTATACTAAAGGTAAAGTTACATTCTCGAGTCATGCTGATTCATAAGGGCCGGTTGCCCGGTTTCCATGGCGGATAAATTTCCCACCTGGACAGGACGCTGGTCTGTCACAGAATTACTCATTTTTACCAGCTGAGTGGTCTGGAGCAACGTGAAATAAAGTGTTTTGCTCATCAAGAACACGACGCGTGGCACGGTCCACGAATCGAAACCACAATCTGATGACCATGAGTCCAACACTAAAACTGTCATCTTCGTGATATCTGCATTTTAGTGCTTCTTGCACAACATGCTTTTGCACATTTGGTTTTATGCCAATATTTGCCTAATATGCCATCTCTTGTGGAGGCCCAGTGGTTAGAGCAGCGGACTCGCGGTCATAGGATCGCAGTTTCGATTCCCAGACCGGGCGTTGTGAGTGTTTATTGAGCGAAAACACCTAAAAAGCTCCACGAGGCTCCGGCAGGGGATGGTAGCGAACCCTGCTGTACTCTTTCACCACAATTTTCTCTCACTCTTTCTTTCTGTTTCTGTTGTGCCTGTAATTCAAAGGGGTCAGCCTTGTCACACTCTGTGTCACGCTGAATATCTCCGAGAACTTCGTTAAGGGTACACGTGTCTGTGGAGTGCTCAGCCACTTGCACGTTTATTTCACGAGCAGGCTGTTCCGTTGATCGGATCAACTGGAACCCTCGTCGTCGTAAGCGACGGAGTGCCAACAACAACAACAACAATCTCTAGACTTAAATGAGTAAAACTGCTAACCTGGCCATGTTCAGAGACATTATGGACGAACGGTTGTGACGTTAGAAGTTTGCTTCTCAACCACATGGTACCGGGTTCAGTCCCAATGCGTAGCACTTTGGGTTCGAGTGTCTTCTTCTAATAAACCATACATCGAAGCTTGGAAAACAAGAATACAGCACATGAAACTCATATGTTAATATACCCATTCACGTGAAAGGAACAATATAATATTGGACGATGAGTAAGTAATCAAGTATACAAGAAGAATCTGACGTCATTGATCTGAGTTATTTACAAGGAGGAGTTGTTTAATTCGGTGTTAGGACAATTTGTCCCCGGTCAATTCGTCGCTGGCCAATTCCTTTCAAAATACTCGTAAACGTGATTTCCGAGGGAAAATTTAGAGCAATCTCTTTAGAATTAAAATTGTCGTTGGACAGTTTTAGATATTTTTTCCCCTTTCTTTAACCCTCCAACCCGCTCTCTCTCCCTCTCTTTTTCTCTCTCTCTCTCCCTCTCTCTTAAGTATCTGCGCTGAACAGTTTACGAACAAAGATTCTCAAGCAAATCGAATTAAATTTATTCAATACGCCTACCCATCACTACCTGCAAGGTCATAACTTCAGAGAAAGGAAAAATCAAAGTGGTCGATCAAGAAAATTATATATGCACAAAAAACAAGTAGAATTCAGATGGATTGAAGATATACTGGAGGCGCGAAAATCGTGTGTGCAAGGCGAGACTTCATACAGATGAAAATTATAAAGAGCTTAAGAAGATTAGGATCCATAATCACGCTTCAACTATTGCAGAGGTTAATGTAAGGATAATAGTTTCAAATATTAAAGTAAAGACTATTTCATTTCGTGATGCTCGTCGCTCAATTATCGCTAGTGAAGTTTAGAATTTAAATGACTGTACATTGTTGCTAATACCTCCGTTTGCACAGCTTAATAGAAATATTAGACGTTGGCGGCAAGTTGATTCCAACCATCCTGCTACCCCACTTACAAATGTTGGGTTTTCTATTCCAAATGTATACTCCTACCTTGACAATGATGAAACGTTTTTACAGCGGGACGGAAGATTCGAAACGAATACTAATCTTCGCAAGTGACGAAGCACTTCGACAGTTAAAATAGCACAAGAACTGGTCGGCAGATGGAACATTTAAGAACGGCTCTACTATATCGTTTCAGTTATTTATACTTCACATTTATATTGATAATTTTAATGCCTCACGATTGTTCGCATTGCTCTCTGACAAAAGTCAAGACACATATAGTAGACTTTCTGTCAAAATAAACGAATTTCTGCAGAGTAAGGAACCTGATAATATAACTATGGATTTCGAAAAAGCAGCCCATAACGGATTTCTGGAATCGCTTCTTGGGTTGAATTTGGCATGCTACTTGTTTCACTTTGGATAAAATGTGTACAAGCAGATATAATTGTATAGGCCAGATATAATTGTCAGAGATCATGAAGAAAAAAGATTGAGAAATACCAGCCACCGCGGGACGACATAGGAAAGTTATGTGGCATGTGGAAAGTAATGGTGATACCGGTGCTAAATAAAGCATTAGGAGCAGTTTCCAACGGCTTTGAAAAACATATTAAGAATATTGATGCTGCTGTCAGGCTCGAAGTGATCCAAAAGACAGCATTGTTGGGTACAGCTCGCATTCTAAGGAGAGGGTATTGTCTCTCTGAGTCACAGGAGAAGGCATTACTTGAGACCTTTGGTGATTTGTTGTTGCCTGTTTTCAAGTAAAGAACAACCGGTAATTAAGAACTATCCGAGAGTCTTTCATAATAATAATAATAATAATCCTTTCTACTATAAGCACAAGGCCTGAAATTTAGTGGGTGGGGAGGGAACTAGTCGATTACGTCGACTCCAGAATTTGACTGG
>NC_068994.1:51723551-51725713 GCF_001194135.2 Octopus bimaculoides | reverse complement strand
AAAAATACAGGTAATTAAAATGCTTCTGGTTTATCTTTTTCTTTCAGATTCATCGTTTCTGCCTTTTCATTCTTCTTCTTATTCTTCGTCCTCTAACTTCTTATCATAAAATACCCGTCAAGTCTTGGAAATGATGGTAATACTATCCGTCCCCACTTAAAATTACTGGTCTTTTACCTGAATAAGAAACCGTTATTAGAAATAGGCGGAGAGCTGACAGAATCGTTAGCACGCCGGACGAAATGCTTTGCGGTATTTCGTCTGCCGTTACGTTCTGAGTTCAAATTCCACCGAGGTCGACATTGCCTTTCATCCTTCCGGGGTCGATATATTAAGTACCAGTTACGTACTGAGGTCGTTGTAATCGACTTAATCCCTTTGTCAATCCTTGTTTGTCCCCTGCTTGTGACTGAGCAATCTACAGACACGTATACCCCTAACGTATTTCTCAGGGAGATTCAGCGTGACACATAGCGTGACAAGGCCGGCCGTTTGAAATACAGGTACTACTCATTTTTGCCAGCTGAGCGGACTGGAGCAACGTGAAATAAAGTGTCTTGCTCAAGGACATAATGCGCCGCAGGGAATCGAACTCCCGACCTTACGATCCTGAGCCGAATGCCCTAACCACTAAGCCACGCGCCTTCACAAAACATATACTTTTCCCAACAAGACATATTTTGCAAAGGAAGAACACATATCACAACATAATGTATTCAGAATCGAAGAAAATGAGCATTTGTTGTAATTGTGAGTTTCTTTAAAAAGATTGAATAGGCTGGAATGCGATTTCATGAAATGTTTAACACTAAATACATGTATATTATTTACAATTGACGGATATTTGTCCTCATCTTGTTTGTTGTTAATGCAACGTTTTGGCTGATATACCCTCCAGCCTAGTGTCTTGGGGAAATTTCGAACCTGGGTTCTCATTCCTAAGGTATTTTTTCGATGTTATTATTATTATTATTATTTTTATTATTTAGGTCACTACTTGGAATCAAACTCGGAATCTTGAGGTTAGTAGCCCGCGCTCTTAACCACTGCGCCGTATGCCCATGGGCAAATATGGAGTGAATTTTAGGGCTTATAGATCTAATTAGATTTAACATCTTTAACACTAAATACATATACTTATGCAAAAATAAAGGAATACGTAGAAAAGACATGGGCACGAGAGAGTGTTTAAGCATAAACCATGGATGGAAACACATGATTATGATAACAATGATCATGAGATAAAACGAAAACAGCTATCGTGCTAATTTGATTGCCCGAAATGTTAAATAGATTGCCTCGAAACAAATTTTAATGCCCGAAAAGACAATTCCTAGCATTCCGATTAATTTGAATGCTCTCGGCGGACATTTTAATTTGAATGATGTGAATGCTAAATTCTCTGACCAAAGTGAGAAATTGAATGATCGAAAAACAAATTTGAACGACTAACTTCGTAGCGCTAATTTTTTTGAATGACCCGATTGTCAAATTGACTTTGAATGACCTGATTATCGAATTGAATGACAAGCGTACGAACTAGAGAAGCCCACGGAAGAAGGGAAAGACAGGGGGGAAATAAAGAAGGGAAGCGGAATGAACCAGGACGTAACGCACGTGGCTGACCCACATGTTCGATCTCTGAGTTCAGTGTTTATGATTCTGTGTGTGTGTGTGTGTGTGTGTGTGTGTGTGTGTGTGTGTGTGTGTGTGTGTGTACGCGCGTATTCGTTAAGGAAATTTTACTTTCTTTGTATTTGTACACAGAATCTTGCAAGCATTTCCATGTTTTATAACAATCTTCAGGTAGATGCTTATGTAGTGGCGTTAACAAACAGATTCTTATAAGACACGAACGCATTTCTAAAACTGTCAAAATATACGTGCACATGCATACATACATAATACATGCGCACACACACGCATATTATATGTGTGTGTGTGTGTATGTATGTATGTATGTATGCATGTATGTTAGTGTAATCGCCTCTGTGCATACTCTCTCTTCTCTCTCTCTCTCTCACACACACACAAACATATCTTTCAACACGAGTTCATATCAGGAATCTTGTAAAACAAATATATAAACATTATACATACATACATACACACACACACACACACACACACACACACACACACACACACACACACACATATAT
>NC_068994.1:51718084-51721575 GCF_001194135.2 Octopus bimaculoides | reverse complement strand
ATACCGAAATGTCTTTCTATCGGTACGTGTGGCTTTTTATGTCGTTGTTGAGATTGCTTTAATCCAAACAGATTTGATCCGGGTTTGTTTCTTTGTTTTGTTTTGTCTTGTCTTTTTTGTTTACCTTTGAGTATTGCTAGTATGTTTAGATTTGATTTTAACATGAAAAGATTAAAATATAGATCTCTCTGAAAATATAATCTAAATATGGTGACGTTTATCAGATTCCCTTAAATCAATCTAAAATATTTCTACTTTTAGTTTATTTTACGATCTCTAAGTTAAATTATATTAAATTTTTAAATCCGACATAACGTGTGTGTTGTGTTAGAACACAAAATACTGCGTTATTTGCTTTGAGAGGACTTCTCGTGTGTACTCGTAGTGCATAAAGGCACTCGTATTTATATCGTTGACGGGCCGCTGGAACTGTCAGTTCACGTAATTTCTCCCTGTATCTGTTATCCTTGTTTCTGTCGATCTAGTCTTATTTCTAAACTTCCAATGCATAGGTGTTTGTGTGCTGCTATTTCTAGCGGTTCGCGCTGCCTGTCCTATGGAAGCATTGGTATATTATGATTGTTTCCCTTCGACTCGAACACATACCAAAACCTACATAGGACAGGGAACACGAACCGCTAGAAAAAACCAGCACACAAACGCCTATGCATAGAAATATTACTAGACCGATAGGAACGAGGACAGCAGAGTGGAGACCATAACAGAATAAAGAGTGGAAACAAGGAATTAGATTTCTGCAACTGTGCCAGGGATGCAGTATGTCCGCTAGACTCAAGATGTTTGACAAAAAACCTGGTTTGTAGATGCTAAATCACTCCTGAGGGATGGACATACTTCTACATAGAGGCAAGCTCTCTTAATTTCAAGAGAAGGCTGGTTAATCACTTAAATTCTTTTAAAGATAGGGAAAACAGATGAATAATACTAGCTTAAGCAAAGTAATCAGGTCATTTAAAGACAGGAACCATAACTGTTCTATAGAGAAGGAAATAATCGGGCAGGGGCAAGTAGATGTGACTATTGTATAGAAGAATTATACCAAATATTTAACTCAAAAAACACATTACTTAATACAAGAGTTGAACAAGCCCCAAGGTGCTTACACAAACACAGCAAGACTTTTTTAAAAATTAAAGAAGGTTCTAGATAATCAATAACCCGCCCACAGCTGAGTGTGAAAGGACGGACAGAAGAACATATCCTAACCCCCAAAATTCATAACCTCCTTAACAAACTTAGCATATACTCTATCCAATGTATACCGCATTACATAAACAACACGGCCAAGAAGACAAATATATGAACAACTAAAGACTTTATATAACAAGCACTACACTTGAAATCAAAACTACAGCGTACCCAACCACCACAATAAACAAGGAACCCTGCGAAAACACTAACATCAACCTTGACCTAATTAGACACAACCCTGACTCCGGACAACAGTTAATGTAAATTTGAGGTCAACCGCACAACCCTACAAACGGATCAGATTTCAGTTTCAAAATAACCCCACCCCTACCTTTCCCCGAACACTAACTAACAAAAATACTAACGCCACTCAGTTTGATTCGAAATGGAGTGACCCTGACGAAGCTGCTTGTAATCTGTACAGTGGAAACACGTGTAGGTCACAAGGACCATGATAATATGCTTATAAAATTGTAAAATAAGAGGAAATAAATTTTGAGGATGATCAAGTCTCCATGTTCTATATCGTTATAATTATTGCTAATATATACTCCAGACTGTGTATGCGTGTGTGTTTGTGTGTGTAAATGTGTTTAAGTTCACGTCTGTTTATACAAATAGTGTTGTTTATAAATCTATAGATTTATTCTGTAATATTGAAACGAAACACAATCAACGCACCAGTAGGACATAAAACATCAAATCAAAAGAATAAAATACTAGGATGGAGTGTATTCGATAACGCAGACCTTGATGCATCGTGTCTGACAAAAGTTTATGGCTTGTCATAACTGGAACGCCTTGAATCGTATGTCTGTTTAATCAGGGCTTGACCTAGAGCCGAACACCACCACGACCACCACTAACAACAACAACAACAGCTTAATTTGTTCATTGTCTCGGTTTTAATAAGTTCTAATTATGAAATGGAAAAATGCTTTATTTTTTAATTAGCCAATTTCAAAATTAAGGATTATTAACGTTGAAATATTAAAATTTTCATTTCCTAATTAGTCGAGCTATTGATTAGGTTTATTTATTTTTTTAAATATCTTCTACCTTGCAGTGGCTTTCATTCCTTATTTGATATAATTAATACTTCGTAAGGCGGCGAACTGGCTGAAACGTTGGCACGCCGAACAAAATGCTTAGCGGCCCTTCGTCCGTTTTTACGATCTGAGTTCAAATTCCGCTGAGGTCGACTTTTCCTTTTATTCTTTCTGGGGTCGATAAAATAAGAACCAGGTGAACACTGAGGTTGATGGAAAGTCTTTGATCATAAATCTACTTAATCAAGGCTGACCTGTGGTGAATTTTATTTATTATGTTTCGGCAATAGGGAAAACGTGGAGGCGCAATGGCCCTGTGGTTAGGGCAGCGGACTCGCGGTCGAAGGATCGCGGTTTCGATTCCCAGACCGGGCGTTGTGAGTGTTTATTGAGCGAAGTCACCTAAAAAGCTCCACGAGGCTCCAGCAGGGGCTGGTGGAGACCCCTGTTGAACTCTTTCGCCTCAACTTTCTCTCACTCTTTCTTCCTGTTTCTTGAGTAACGCTGCGATGGACTGGCGTCCCGTCCAGCTGGAGTGGGGACGCACACGCCATAGAAACCGGGAAACCGGGCCCATGAGCCTGGCTAGGCCCTTAATAGGGAAAACGGTGCCTTGTAAAGAGAAAGAGTGTTCGTCTTTTGTTCCGGTTAAGCACGTTCTACGTAAGGCTGCCTTTGGAATCGCTGTACATTATTCTGCAGACACTGCTTGGTAATTTCTTTGAAACGGCATTGTTTGCGTGTTGTAGCTTGTACTGGAGTGTTACTGTCTATACGTGCATATATGTATGTTCTTATATGTGTATGAAGCATATTACGGAGAGCCATTTTATATGTGCATCTTATGTAAGCATGCGTGTATAATTACCTGCACACAAATACATACTCACATATGCAGGTGTTCATGGAATCATTTGTGCGCGAGTGTATACGTATACATATACATTTGTACACACATACATATATATGCACACACAGACATACACACACATATACATACATATATACATATATATACGCAGACACATATACACACATGTATATATACCAATCTACACACACACACACGCACACACACAGGTATGTATATCCATACATATGTGTATATATATGTACATACACCTACACGCAAGAACATATACACTTAAACCGCCTACCTCTTGCCGAAAATAATTCCCTTTACAATCAACTTGGAATATATATATATATATATATATATATATATATATA
>NC_068994.1:51716877-51717753 GCF_001194135.2 Octopus bimaculoides | reverse complement strand
TGTGTACATGTGAACATGTATGTATGTATATATATATGTATATATATATATATATATGTGTGTGTGTGTGTAGATACATACATACATTCATAAATATGTGTATACATGTGTCTGTATGAATACACGCGCATTTGCCTTGCATGTAAGTACGTATGACAGGTTGAATGAAATTGACTCCATAAATGTGTTTATAAATTATATACTACTACTACTACTACTACTACTACTACTACTACTACTACTACTACTACTACTACTACTACTACGTTGGCGTAAGACTACAAATCGGCTCCAGCATTTGACCGTCTGACTAGTTCTATACGCACTAAACGAACCTTGAAGGATCAAAGACAAAGTTGACTTGGGTGGGATTTGAAACAAGAACGTAGAGGAGTAGAAGTAATACCGCCAGGCATTTTATTCAACGCTCCAATACTTCTACTAATACCACTTTAAATTTCGTTATTTTCTCCGAAGGCAACCATGAGACGACAATCCAAGGACAAATTACAAAAACAATGGAGGCTTACATAGAATCAAGGAGTATGAGGAAAAATCTGCACTCTGAGTAACAGCGTAAATGGTATTGATATGAGCCATTCAATAGAACAGCTATATGAGGCCGGTCCGGCTATTTGAGGCCAGTCCGGCTTTTTGAGGCCACTCTCACAGATCTCAGGTTATCCTTACAGTTAAGGACAAATGGAGGAGGCGCAATGGCCCAGTGGTTAGGGCAGCGGACTCGCGGTCATAGGATCGCGGTTTCGATTCCCAGACCGGGCGTTGTGAGTGTTTATTGAGCGAAAACACCTAAAAGCACCACGAGGCTCCGGTAGGGGATGGTGGTGAACCCTGCTGTACTCTTCCACCACAACT
>NC_068994.1:51715641-51716867 GCF_001194135.2 Octopus bimaculoides | reverse complement strand
TGAGCCATTCAATAGAACAGCTATATGAGGCCGGTCCGGCTATTTGAGGCCAGTCCGGCTTTTTGAGGCCACTCTCACAGATCTCAGGTTATCCTTACAGTTAAGGACAAATGGAGGAGGCGCAATGGCCCAGTGGTTAGGGCAGCGGACTCGCGGTCATAGGATCGCGGTTTCGATTCCCAGACCGGGCGTTGTGAGTGTTTATTGAGCGAAAACACCTAAAAGCACCACGAGGCTCCGGTAGGGGATGGTGGTGAACCCTGCTGTACTCTTCCACCACAACTTTCTCTCACTCTTACTTCCTGTTTCTGTTGTGCCTGTAATTCAAAGGGGTCAGCCTTGTCACACTCTGTGTCACGCTGAATACCCCCGAGAACTACGTTAAGGGTACACGTGTCTGTGGAGTGCTCAGCTTACATTACTTACACACACACATACACACACACACGTTTCCATGTATATATCCAACGCTAAAGACGCTTAGAATCAGCGGCAGTTTATCATCGACTGCAATTTATATATTCCCCTCTGATATCATTAATATTCCACTGGGGCAGATATCGCAGCTATATTATTAATGAAGTTAATTAGCAATTACTACAGTTGATATGGTTATTATTTTCTAAAAAGTTATTTTAAAAATTTATATCTTCAATCTCGGACACACGGATTGCTTTTCTGACAACGATGATAGTGAATAGGGCGGTGGTGGTAGTGGTAGTGGTGGTGGTGGTGATGGTAGGAGGGTTGATGATGATGATGATGATAACAGTGGTGGTTGTGATGATGGTGGTGGTGATTATGATGATGATGGTGTTAGCAGTGGTGGTGGTGTTGATAGTGTTGACGATCATGATGGTGACGGTAGTGGTGGTGCTGGTGCTGGTGGTAGTGGCGGTGCTGGTGGTGGTGTTGGTTCTAGTAGTTATGACGATGATGATGATTACTGGTTATGATGATGATGAGATTGATTGTGGTGATGATGGTGATGGCAAAGATGCTTGTGATTAGCGAAAGTAGTGACCACAAAGATTATGATGATGATGATGATGATGGTGGTGGTAGTGATAATGATGATGATGATGATGATGATGGTGGTGGTAGTGATGATGATGATGATGATGGTGGTGGAAGTGATAATGATGATGATGATGATGATGAGGATGATGATGATGAGGATGATGATGATGACGATGATGATGGTGATGATGATGATGATGATGGTG
>NC_068994.1:51713523-51715229 GCF_001194135.2 Octopus bimaculoides | reverse complement strand
TCTGTACACTCGTTTTATATTCGACTGAACGAGCAACAGGGTGGCGGCAGCGGTGGTGGGGGGTTTGCTGATGGTGGTGGAGGGGGGTTTCAGGGATTAGCTGCGAGATTATCGACCTCGGTTTCAGAAGCGGGTGATGTTAATGGTGGAGAAATAGAAAAAATAAAGAACGTTGTTCTGTTTGTTGTTAGTCACAATACGTAAAACAACAGAGAAGTTTTGAAATCCTATGAAATCGAAGTTAAAAGAGGGGGGAAAAAAAACCCCAAAATCGCCGGTGATATACGTTGCACTGCGCATGTGCAAGAATTCTTTGATTGAAGGTGCTAACAATTCCAGTTAGATATTTTGTTTGTTTTTTGTTTTCTTTATCCATTTAAGAATCGCATTTCAATATATTATTATTAAGTTAGAATCGTTGGAGTGTCGGACAAAATGCTTAGCGGCATCTCCCCACCTCTATCTTTGCGTTCTGAGTTCAAATCCCGCCGAATCGTCAACTTTGCTTTTTATCCTTTGCGGGCTGTTAAATTTCTGTAAGTTCTGGAACCGATATCATCAACATACACCCGCTCTTCACAGCCCACTGGCCTTTTGCTAAAATTTGGCAAGAACTACTATAAGCAGTAATATTGCTGATGTGGTTGAGCGGCGAGCTGGTAGAATCGTTAACGCGGCGGGCAACAATGCTTAACGGTATATCGGCTCTCCTTACGTTCTGAGTTCAAATTCTGTAGAGGTAGACTTTTCCTCTCATATTTTTTTGCAGGGTGGGGGTGATAAAATAAGGAACAGTTGAATACTGGGGTCAATGCAGTCGACTTATCCCTTCCCCAGAAATTGCTGGCCTTGTGCCAAAATTTGAAATGGTTATTATTATTATTATTAGTATTATTATTGACTTTTTTTCTTATTATTCTTGCTGAACTTCAAAAGCATTCCTTCAGCGCTGCACTCCTTCCAGGTTAAGGTCAAGTTTTCTAAAGATTGCTCTCAGATTTTTGTCTTATTTCTCCCAAGGCTTCGTTAACAATCAGCCCAGAAATATATGTCAGCGGCGAAATCCTAATTTAGAAGAGCATTTTTAGGGTTTTCTTCACAAAACGGTGCACGAGATAAACAAATATATTGAATAAGACTAACATTAATCAACAACGAGAATTGTAAAAAATATATTAAAAAAATAACATCAACACAAAAACTAATTGACCAAACCCTAGAACAATACAGTCAGCAATACAACCCAATATATACATCAGAGACGACACGTATTAAAACACACACACAAACCACAACATAAAGTGTGTTACATGAATGAAATATAAACTAACGATAGGATAAATGAATACATTATTAAAAGACCTTATAAAACAAAGAAACCAAATACGTTCTATCAGACCATAAAATAATATTAATAATGTACTATAAAGGCACTAAAATTTTAAAAAAAGCTTCTTATCAATAACAAACTATATGTATGTTAACCCGCGAACACGTCAATAACGACCAATGTAACTCATAAATTCGATTGCAAACGTGGAAGTTACAAAATTTACGGCTTCGTCTGTTTTATTAACCGTACAAGCGCAGTACTCATTCGTTGGTCAGCTACACATTTACAGCAAAGAAAGATGTGTTGTGCACTATTTTTTCTAACAAAAACTACTTAGAAAAAAAAATGGAGGACAACGTGTGTGTGTGTGTGT
>NC_068994.1:51709126-51712080 GCF_001194135.2 Octopus bimaculoides | reverse complement strand
ATATATATATATATATATATATACATACAAAATATTGTTTGACGGGTCATTATAGGTACAGACCCAGATAAATTTCTCAGCTATACTGCAAAAGAACATCAGGTGAGAGCCTTATGTACGGCCACGTGTCCAGAAAATTTTAGAATGACAATGACGTAGGTTAACCAGAGCAATCAGAGGTAGCTCAATAACCAGAGTCCAGCAGATTGTCGGACATTAATTGATTTATCACCATCAACTAGAATACAGTTGACCAACTCCCAATGGATTTAATTCCAAATGGTTGGAATTATATTGCAATATAATCCGTACACCCAAACAATATTAATTAAGGATACTTTGTGAGGACCCCTTTTCTAATTCTGAAGATGTTACTTGCCTCACGCATGCAGACTTCGTTTATCCATAAATTCCTATGAATACTTCGTTATCAGTCAATGCCGTCGAGAAAATATGAAGCGACATTCAAAAGCTGCTTCAATTAATATTAAATTTCTGCTCCTTTATTTTTAGTTTACGGCAGAGGCGGTCTGCATCGCTATTGATGTTATAGGTTCCGTATTTTAATATGAATCTCCAGGATTCTTCTAGAGTCCAGTCAAGCTCAAATGTTTCTCTCGTTTACCAATCTAGAACAAACTCTATCCCTATAATTTTTGAGAATGTTAAGGATCTTCTCAAAAACCAATTAAAATTTTAGCACATATATTCAGGTCCTCCATGAGGATGCTGTATATTTTCTTGGTGTTTCTTTCTATGATTCTACGTATTTTGTTGGTGCTTCTCCCTTCCTGTGAATCATTGTTCTCTTAAGATTTCCTCATAGAAAAGGATAAGGAATTTACTGAAGTATAAACAGCGCTATGTAAGAGTTTTATGCTTAGAACTTCTTCGGTTGTTAAATAGTTAAATTAAACAGTTAAATGCTAGTCACATCAGTGTATCTTTAGATATTTGGCTAAAAGAACAATACAAATAGAACATACAGATACAAACATGCACAAAATTAATTGCGGAAACTGACCGGGCTTAACCGTTGAATAATTTTTAAATATGGCGTTGAAACAACAGGGAAAACAGCAACAAAAAGAAAAGAAGAAACAGAAAAAGAAAAACCAGCAGCATATTTATGATCCTTTACGACCTAACGTAATGCGCACGAAAAATAGGCAACGCTCCAATCATTTCATTATGAGGATGGAGTTAAGATAGCTTCGAAATGTTAATGGACTAATGGATTTAGGAACGCTAATGCTTTAAACTGAATAACAAGGAATTAATAAGGAAATATGAAAAAGAAAAAAAAAAGATAAAAGGGGGGAAAAACGCTTAATAAAAAAAGGGACAAACTCAAACGTAGGTATGTCTTTAATACAATATGCTTGAAAGACAAACTCTTCTCATTTCACACACACACACACATACACACACACACATACATCATCATCCTCATCATCAGCAGCTCCACTATCATCATTATCATCATTCATCATCATCATCATCATCATCATCACCACCATCATCATCATCATCATTTAACATCCAGGTTCCATGCTGGCATAGGTTATATAATAATAATAATAATAATAATAATAATAATAATAATAATAATAATAATAATAATAATCAAACATATTCATCAGACATTTCCATCAGACATTTTCATCAAACAATTGCATAAAACCTCTGATATTTCCATCAAACATTTTCAACGAACATTTTGATCGAAAATTTCCATCAAACATTTTCATGAAATATATTCATGAGACATTTTCATCCAACATTTTCATAAAACATTTTAATTAAACATATTCAACGAAGATTTTCATCAAACATTTTGAAATTGATAAATAAATGAGAAAAAAAAAACAAAAAAAGAACAGGAGTGGTGCAATCATCTGCATTAGCTTACAGCTGTCTCGGCTATAAGGAACCATGCACACAGAGTTGCGTGCCGATGCGAAATCTTATAGCTTCCTCAAAGCTAGTTATGTGAAGTGATTGGCCTATTCAAAAGAACAAGGCTTTCACATACTAAAAAAAAAAATCAATAGCTAAGAGAATTCTTAATAAACTACATTCAGGAACTCATATATCTGCGGAATACCCAGCCATATATATTTTTTTTCTTAATACGTTAATTCAAAAGTAGCTAATTCAGTTGATCAAACATCTGAACCCTCATCGCCAAACGACGGAAATTCAACTTACCATAGAGCAGCTGCTTATAATATTCTCTTCCCCAGTGATTTTACATAGAAATGATCTCATCGATAAGATGGCTGACCTTCACAATAGTACATATGTTTCTTTCACGTCAAGACAGGATTATTATACTATTGTTTTGACGGAAAATTTAAAGGAAGCGTTCCACCAGTATACATTACACTTAAACGTACCATTGCATTAAAAAAAAGCGATGTTTTCTGTATTTAACCAAAGGCTGACTTTCCCTGCAGATAGCATTGTATATTGTTTCAGCCACAACATAATACTGCATTGGAAGATATAAGTTAATGGCATTTTATTCTGGACTGTGCTGATCGCATGTCAAATATCTGCAAGAGATTCATGACGTAATCGACATTGTCAATCGCATCTTCGGGGGTTCAAGCATTTCACTGTCTGTTTTGCTCAACGGGTATGATCTTTTTCGAACTATCTCTCTCATGTATGTGTGTTTGTATATATGTATGTATGTCATATGTATCTATTTTTGTATGTATATATACAAGTGATCATGTACACTTGTATGCATAAACGTACTCATACACATCCACACATACACACACACACACATATGTATACGTTATATATATATACACACGCACCACATATACGAATGTACATACGCACGTATATATATTTATGTATGTGTGTGTGTGTGTGTGTGTGTGTGTGTGTGTGTGTGTATACACACACATTCATATGAACTTATGCATATATATATATAT
>NC_068994.1:51706502-51707548 GCF_001194135.2 Octopus bimaculoides | reverse complement strand
ATATATATATATATATATATATATATATATATATATATACATATACACATATATATGTATGTGTGTACTTATGTATATATGTATATATATGTATATGTATATATATATATGCATATATATATATGCATATATATATATGTACCTCTCCCCCACACACAAGCACACACAAACGTACACACACAGACAGACACACACACGCACACACATACATATATATATATATGCCTTTTACTCTTTTCATCTCACCTCTATTTTATATCATTGAGGAAGACAAGATATTCCATTTAACTCTGGCTTGTGTATTAGAATTCATAAACGATAACTGATGTTACGCAATAAAATCTGAAGAAAAAGAATAGAGAGAAATAATCTCGCGAGATATTGCCGTTTTTCTTTTAGCAAATCAAATTTTTGTCATTTCTTGTAGTCTTCTTCTTCTTCTCTTCTTGTCTTTTTTTCCCCTCTAGATTCCTAAAACAATTTAGAGACATTCAATATCTCGTGCTCTGTCACAGAAAGCAAAATATAATATTTCACAAGATATCAAACTATCGTCTGCTTCATTGAAATTGACGTGTTTTACTGAGCAGGTTTAGCGATTTTGATTCAAATTCTCCTTCCGCGTGTTTAGAAGAAGCCTGGAGTAAACAAAGACAAACAAAAATAAGCTTTGATATTAGATATTTGTTTATATATTTGTTTAATAAACTGATAAAAATAAATGATACATGCATACATATATACATATGTGTGCGAGTGTGTGTCGGTGAGTGTGTGTGTAATAGATATTATATGCTTGTGTGTGTGTATACATATGTACATGTCTGTACATACATGCATGTATGTGTATATATATTTATATACATACATGTATATACATACATATGCATATGTATATATAATATATATACATACATACACACACACACACACACACACACACACACACATATATATATATATATATATATATATATTGAATATAGATATATATTCATATATACTAGTATACACTCGTATATATGTATGAACGTGTGAGGTTTTAC
>NC_068994.1:51704009-51706492 GCF_001194135.2 Octopus bimaculoides | reverse complement strand
GTGTGTGTGTGTGTGTGTGTGTGTGTGTGTGTGTGTGTGTGTGCGTGCGTGTGTGTGTGAGTGCCTGCGTGCGTGCGTGCGTGCGTGCGTGCCTACGTGCGTGCGTGTAATGAACTAATGCGAATGGACATAGTTACGTATATGAAAGCATATACCGACGTGAGTCCCTTCACCGGTGTCAGGCCTGCGTTTCTTGACATTAACACAGAAGTACACAGAGCGATCACTTGCCATCATCAGAGGAAGCCAAAAGACAGGCTGTCATAAAAACATTTACTACTTATATACACCCCGCGAAGGGCCATCAGAAAGTTTCGCTAAAAACCTAAAATTCAAAAAAGTCTCTTAAACAGTTCTTGTTTGTTTGTAGAAAACTTTACAATTAAGCCCTAATAACCGAAATTAATATTGGTTTCAAATTTTGGCACTAGGCCAGCAATTTTGTTGGGAAGAAGTGAGTCGATTACATTGATCCCAGTGTTCAATAGGAACTTATGAAATGCAAAGTCGACCTCAGCTGAATTTGAAAACAGAACGTAAAGATGGGCGAAACGCCGCTAAGTATTTAGCCAGATCGTTGCATTTTTACCGGAATTAATATTTTTAAAAAATGATTTAAAATGAACTTACAGAATCGAGAGGCATAAATTGCTTCTAACGTAAGCGTTGAGGGGAGGGGCTCAGTCAAATACACCGACCGCAGTAATTGAATGGTACTTCGAAGTCACTGGCACCCCTCTTCTTGTAAAAATATAACACGTGTATGTGATTGTACGTACATACATACGGAGGTACGTATGTATGTATGTATGTATGTGTCTTTGCCCCCCCCCTCGCTTGATAACCAGTGCTGAATGGTTTACGTTCTCGTAACTTAGCGGTTCGGCATAAGAGTTGGATTCAGCAAATACTAGGATCAAACAATGCGTACCGGGGTCAGTTTGTTCGACTAAACCCAGACTCAAGAAGGCCAGGGAAAACAAGTCCGCCGGGAAGCTCATGGTGATTCTCCTTTTCGGCAACAAGGACATTATCCATCTACAGCCACTGGATTCCCTCTGGCAAGACAGTCAACAAAGAGTTCTTTGTAGATGTTTTGAGAGAGTTTAGGAAAAGACTTCGTTTTAAAAAGCCAGAACTATTCCAGTCGGGTCGGTGGCACCTCTGCTGCAAGACAATGTACTAGCCCACAATTCCATTCTGGTAACAAACTATTTGACGGAAATTGACTTCAAAGCTGTCTCTCACCCTCCCTACAATTCAGGCCTTGCTCTCTGTTACTTTGTTTTTTTCCCCAAGCTGAAGGAAAACCTCAGAGACAGTAGTTTTGAAGACGCTGAGAAAACGAAGGAGACAGTGACAAGGGTTCTGGTTACCTTCACTTTGAAGAACTTTCATAGGGCATTCACGAAGTCCTGAAGCGCTACAAAACGTGCAGTGCATTAATGTCTGAGAATTCTGCTTCGAAAGAGATTAGAGCATTGTACATTTTTGAAATTAAAAAAAATATCTTCCCTGAAAAAATTTCAAAACTTCTGGAATAAATTTAAGTAATTTTAAAAGAAACACTTTTACTGCAACTTTTTGCTTCAGTTGTCCACAAACTGAAAAGTTACCCATTTCTTCAGATCTGACCCTGTAATAAATTTGCTTCCTCTTTGCTCCTCTATGGTTTTTTTCTGTACGCAAATTCTTCTTCATTGCTCAGTTATTGCATCGTCTTTTTCTTATGTGGCTGTGTCATCTATCTGTCTATTTATTTCTCTTTTCGTTCTTGGTTTTTGGGCAAAATTGTGCAATGAACACTGCCCCAGTAACTCTTTATATATTTATTTAGATTTTTTTATATTTGCGTTTTAAACATCAGAGATCACGAATCTGCAAAAAGAGAAAAAAACACTGCGGAAAATATTTTTCCCGCAAATTCAAGTTTTCGTTTCCCACCTGTTCTTGAGATAAGCGTGATCACTTAGCTTCCTGTTATAATTGTTTAAATAATTTGAGTTGAAAATAGTAAGTAAACAAATAAAAATTTTAAATCCACGTTAAAATGAAAATACATCAGAAAAAATTGAAAAAAGATTGAATCTAAAACAAAATAGGCTCAAATATTTTGAATACACAGACGAAATTTTCGGTGACAAAGATTTCGATACAAAACTAAGTCGTTCGTTGTTAATAATGTTTATCTTTCTCTGTGTGTGTGTGTGTGTGTTTTGTGGCTTCTGGACGTAAAAAGGAAATATGTCACTCTTCTTGTCAAACAAATTGACCACCCTTGTAATATTAATAGCTGGTGGTCAATATTAGAGCGCTTTTTACCACAGTGCTATTAGGCAGTGGTGAAATAATACTGTGGTAAAAGGCGTTCTAATTTTGACCACCACTTATTAATATTACATATCAAGGGTAGCCAAGTTGTTTGACAAGTAGAGTGACATATTTCCTTTTTAAGCCCAGGAGCCGCAACGCCCCCCCCCCCC
>NC_068994.1:51701609-51703723 GCF_001194135.2 Octopus bimaculoides | reverse complement strand
GTGTGTGTGTGTGTGTGTGTGTGTGTGTGTGTGTGTGTGTGTGTGTGTGTGTGTGTGTGAGTGAGTATGCGTATGCGTATGCATATCCGAGTGTGTGTATATGCATGTCTGTGTGTCTATATATCTATATCTATATTCAATTATTTATCTGTCTGTCTGTCTGTCTACTTATTTATCTCTTTATCTATCTATCTGTCTGTCTGCCTGTCTATTTACCTATCCATCCATCCATCCATCCATCCATCCATCCATCTATCTATCTATCAAATCAATCGATAGATAGATAAATAGATAGATAGATAGATAGATAGAAAAATAAACGGACATACAGAAAGAGATGAGGAAATGAGAGGGGAAGGAGAGTCACACACATACACACACACACACGCACACACGTTTCTGTTGTTCGCCACATTATTCTCAAAATCAAATCGAAATACTCGTGTAACATTTAAGTTCCGAAAAAGAATCAGGGGAGGTAATAAAACTGCAAGAACCGACCGCGGTATTTTGAAAAGGAAACTAAGCTGAATGATTGTTATCTATGAATGATTAGCAGAAAAACAAAAAATCATGTTTATAAGCATTGATGTTGTATATTTATTTACTTCAAAGTTATAGTTTAATTAATACCGTTTATGTATTCAGTTCAAAGGATATCAATTAAAAATATGGTTGCATAGATTGATCCAAGCAAGTAATTGCAACATTACAAATATTATATAAATATTGTATTGTAATTTGTTAAAGGCTGACATTTTTTTTAATATTCAAATAATCTTAAATTATCATTAGCAATAATTGTAATTTCAAATGTATTCATCATTGGTACATGCTGAAAACAATTCATAAAATAGATATTTATTACCAATTTGTACATGTTAGGCGAATGATTTGACGTTATAATTAACTATAACCGCTACTGGCAAGCTAGTATGATCTAGAAGTATGTTGCACGCTTTCGTCAATTGTTTTTAAGTGCATATGTAGCCACGCGCAGGCACAGACAGTCTCTCAACTCTCCCACTCTTTGAACTCAGTGGTTCTCAACCGGAGTCCATACGACCCCGGGGTGGGGGGACATATACGATTTTGAGGAATCCACGAAAGGAAAATAGTAAAGTGGGGATCTACAATAGTATATTGAGGATCCATGAAAAAGAATTTTGCTTTAGATGTGTTTATTGTGTAGCAGATTCGAAACCAAACAACTGATATAGACAAGTAAAAATCACGGCTTAGCCATAATCATTTCACGTGACCCATCAGCATCGAGCCGTCACATGACGCAACTTCCTAGAACTTCTCTAACAGGGTTTATGAACAGACGAATTTTTGGCGCTAAACTTCAGAATGTTGGGCTGTCGCGGTGACAACCACATTCCTATTCGAGAAACTCAATACTAAATGAGTACTACAGCTTTTCCACTGTAGGACTGATAAACCAGCTCTGATAGAGACATAAAAAAGTAATATGGAATCACTTCGTTTCTTCTCGATCTCATAACGGTTTCTAATTTAGGTACCAGGCCAGCAATATTGAGGGATGGGGTTAGTCTATACCAGAGGTCCACAAACATTTTGAGCCACCGCCCTACTCATGGCCATATAATACCCTCAGCGGCCCCATCCCTATTTTTATGTATAAGTAAATATTTTATATTTTACTAATTTATATTGTGAATCATTTGATATTTAATATAATATTACATAATTTGTACTGGCTCCTATGGTATTGATTCTATACCATAGGATCCAGTACTTCACTGGTACTTTATTTTATCGGACCCGGAATGATAAAAGGCAAAGTTGACTATGAACTCAGACTACAAAAAAAGAAAAAACAACTCGGAAAAATACCACAAAGCATTCTTCCGACGCTCTAAGAATTCTGCTTACTCGCTGCCTTATCGATGTGGTAATAGTCCTTTCTACAAGAGGCTCAAAGCCTGAAATTTGGTGAAAGGATGAAAGGTAAAGTCGATCTCGGCGGAATTTGAAATCAGAACGTAAAGACGGATGAAATGACGTAAAGCATTTTGCCCGGTGTGCTTAACGATTCTGTTCTTCACCACCTTTATCGATGTCATAATAATACATAATGCTAAAATAAT
>NC_068994.1:51694293-51701204 GCF_001194135.2 Octopus bimaculoides | reverse complement strand
TTACAGTTTTAAAAATAAAAATCATAAAAGATTTACAATGTAAAACATTCTTTCGAAGAAATAATGGCAGAAGAAGCGTAAATATATGCTTTGCTACACTTTCACTGCAGAGCGCGTGATTAAAACTTATCTTACATGTTGTAGACAAAAATTTCTACTTCGAAGTAAGGCAATCTTTCTCTTTCTACCTCTCTCTCTCTCGCTCTCTCTCTCTCTCTCTCTCCCTCTCTTTATTTATTCATTACTGTTATTCTTTCTTTTTCTCTCTAATTTTTTTGAAGTCCAGCAGCATTAAATTGTAATTTATTCCTGAAATTAAGCTGTTAGTTATGAGTCATCAGTTGATTGTGAATGTTCATTTGTGTTCACGCTAGAGATGTTGCCAAGTTGTTTGATATGGAGAGCCACACACACACACACACACACAGATACACACACACATACACACACGCACGCGTACACATTTTACTTTCAAAGACTCCACCATATATTTTTTAGAATTAAAATTTTAAATAAAGAAGTGCACCAACATATATGCGTGTGTGTGTGTGTATATATGCACACACACACATACACACACACGCAAGCACGCACACACACGCACACATAATTTTAATAAATAAAGTGGAAGGTGCGTAGCTTAATGCTTAGGGGTATTCGGCCCTCGGTCGTAAGGTCGTGAGTTCGATTCCTGGTAGCACGTTGTGTCCTTCAGAAAGCCATTTTATTTCACTTTGTTCCTGTTCACGCAGCTGGTTAAAATACGTTGTACCTGTTCTTGAAAAGGCCAACCTTGTTCCATTCTGCGTCACGCTGAATATCCCAGAGAACTACGTTAAGGGTACGTGTGTCTGTGGAGTGCTCAGCCACTTGAACGTTAATTTCACGAGCGGTTGCTCCATTGATCGGATCAGTTGGAACCTTCGTCGTCATAACCAACAGAGTGCCAGACTGGTATAGTTTTACTGACTAAAATAGACTGATTAATTTTAGCTGCTTGAAAACTTTTACTGAGTCTTCTATTTTTGCGGTTAATACTTTAGACTCTTTCGTGTAGGATGTTAAAGCTGTTTTAGGGAAAATAGTATCAAATCTCAATATTATCCTTGGAGTTGCCGCACAAAGGGGCTTCGAGAGCCGAATGTAGCTCGCGAACTGCAGTTTGGCTACCGTTGTTATATATCCATCCACAAATGGACCAAAATGAACTGTATTGGTGAAAAATAAAAAACACCTATTAGTGGCCAACATCACAGCAGCTTCTGTGTTTTTCTACATAACAGCATTCATGTTAGCCAGTCCTGGTTAACTAAGATTATATAACCGCCAGTCAGTTCACTATCTTCATGTTATGAAATATTATTCGGTGTAGCTGTGTAGTAAGAAGTTCTGAGTTCAGTTCCACTGCGTGGCATCTTGGGTAAGTGTCTTCTACTATAGCCCCGGACCAACCAGTCTTGCAAGTGGATTTGACAGACGGAAACTGAAAGAAGAGTGTCGTATATAAATATGAATATACATGTGTGTGTGTGTGTGTGTGTGTGTGTGTGTGTGTGTGTGTGTGTGTGTGTGTGTCACAATCGCTTGACAACCGTTGTCAGTTTGTTTCGTCCCCATAACTAAAGACTACGCTTCAGACTTAAAAAAGAAAATAACTACAGGGGTCGATTTATTCGACTAAACCCTTCATGACGGTGCTCCCACATGGCCGTACTCTAATGACGGAGACAAGTAAGTAAAAGATAAAAGATTCAGATTTTAAAAACTATTCTAATTATACAGACAGTTTCGATCTTTCGCAACTCGTTGAAACCTTTCCAAATACTTTCACCTCATTTCTCAATTATCTTAAATTGCTAAACCGAGAAATGCAGAAATGTTTACAATTTAATCCGGTTACGCACAAATTTCTCAACACTTTTTCAACATAATAAATTTTGTTCTGGACACTTAAAACTGATTTTCCTCGATTTATATCACTTGGAATCGGCTCCAATTGATTGTTTTAATTTTTACTTGCTTTATCCGTGCAGCATGATGTCATTAACAGATTTTGGAATGATTTGAACATGTTGCACCTTGTTCAAATCAGTTATAAACCAGTTCGTAACAGTTGAAGCTGTTTCAAACAAGTTTTTCTTTTTCTATTCGTTTGCATTCCTTCTAATGTTATTGGTGTTATTTGTTAGAGTTCTTTTCTAGAATTAAACCATAAATATCCAAACAAAAAGATCCGACTTATGCTGATTATAAATCAGTTATACTAGATTATAACCAACAACACTATCGCATGGTTACCAATTATTACGAATGATGCGATCAAAGTTGCGAATAGCGCGATCAAAACCAATCAAAACTGAACGAAACTGATCCCCATCGACTTTCATTGTAATAAATATTTACTAAACACAAAGAAAGCAAAAGGAACAAAAGAGCGGGGAAAGAAAAAAGAAAATCAATATGTGGAGGATCTCTACCTGGTTGGTCGATCTGGTTCAAAATAACAGCCAAATGTTTCCTCAAATCACACTCTGCTCTCTAAAATGCAACGGATACATTGAACACTCACGTCTTTGATCATAGACCTGCCATACCAGAAATGATCAACACGAGCCAGTTACCAGAAAAATGACAGGTTTTGTTGAAGGCTACTAATAAATAAATGAATGTTATGCATTGGTATAGCCTTTCGGAATACCTCTGTAATACTAAGGCATACGATCAGGTAGTCCAGTTGAAGATTCACAGTTCAAGCAGCGAAGGTATATACCTAGGACAACACTGCTGCTCTTGTCGTGGATATAAACATCCACATCTTCAAAGCGGCCAGTTTAACAGTGATGGTTGGTTCAGTTGGAGACCCAGCATTAAAATAATAAAGACACATACTAGAGTCAATACTGCTGCTATTGTTGTAGAAGTAAACATCCCAAAACTACATCGAAAAACAAACAAAAAAAAATGATTATCCTGCTGAACTCAACCAGATATCGAGCTTATTGACATGCTGTTTGTTGTCTCTCTGTCTCTCCCCTCTATCTATCTGTCTGTCTGTCTGTCTCTCTCTCTCTCTCTCTCTCTCTCTCTCTCTCTCTCTCCTCTGTCTCCCCGTGTCTCTATCATTGCTAATATAAGTATCGAATACTTTTATCAACTAGCAAACTGGGTACAATTTCTACCTTTATACACACGATGCCATATATGAACGTAAGTGCCGCAGTGGACATATACGATGTACAATTATGCAAACCATATATAAACTCCAATCACAGCTGCTATATATAAACTGCAATTGCAGTTGTTACAAATAAACTCCAATTATTTCTCCTATATATAAACTCTAATCATGACTACTATATTTAAACTGCAATCATAGCTGCTATATATAACCTCCAATCCTATCTGCTTTATATAAAATCCAGTTAAAGCTGCCGTGTATATATATATATATATATATATATATATATATATATATATATATACACAGACATACTTACATATATATATTTATATATATGTGTGTGTGTGTGTGTGTGTGTTTAATGTCCACTCTGAACTGCCATATTAACTAACTCTCAGTCAAGAATGCCATATGCAATCTCCAATCATAAAAACATAACATATATCTGTATATGTTAGTCAGTGAGTACGTGTATGTGTGTGTGCATGCATGTATGTGTGTGGACGCGCTCGTGAAACAAACCGTCAGTTGCCATTAGGTGCTAGTAAAGGCAGCTGAATTTCCCATCAAGTCACACCATAATGAAACATTGGATGATGGATACAACTAATCAGTATCGGTTGGTGTGTAACCAGTAAAGAAAGATGCGCGAAATACTCGCTAAAGAGTCTTGCCGAAGATTCTAGAAGTTTTGCTTAAAATTATAAAAAGTTGGGATATTGAACTCCAACTTTAGGCACTACACGATACTCTATCACACAGTTCCATGATAGCGTTTTTATCTTTTCCACTTGTTATGCGCATTATCATATACTTAGCTAAAATATTATTTCTATTTTGCGCAGGAAAACTTTAAATTATCAAATTATTACATACACGACAGTACGTATGTTTGTTTTTTTTTTTATTCTGTTAATTCATTGTACATATGTATATACGACTGCTCGAAGTAATAAAATATGAAAACGTATGTTATTATTAGTGTAGTCATTCTCATTTTAACACTGTAGCCTACTAGTCTATGTTCCTATTATTGGGTATTACCAATGATTATATGATGACCACCACTACAAAATCTATAAAATAAATATCCTGATAGAATTATGAATAAATTCTGTTCTTCTTTCAGACAAAATAAGTTGTATTTCTTCAAAATTGTTCTCCTACTGTTACTTTATAGTCTTGCAATAAATGCCATTCCTGTCTACTCTGACTGTGCCCGATCTAATTTAACATTGTCTGAAAGAGATATATTGATTTCCAAAACTTGGTGTGCGCAGATAAAACAACGTTAAATTTTTAAATAGTCGCTTATGTATCGTATTTCACGTATATACTCTGCTGACAAGCAATATACTTCTGTTTTCGACCCAGATAAATTTTATTATAGGAGTACTGCATTTAAACACAATATATATCGAAGAGAGACAAAAAATATCGTCCCCCGCAACAGCTAGCAAGAACGTCAGATGCATTTCGGCCTTTTGGACCTTATCAGTGACGTGTATTCGCAACCATATGTGGCGTCTGGCGTCCTCACCAGCCGTTGCTCTTCCTCTAATATATATTGTGTTTTTAACACACCACGTCCATAAGAGATTTTATCTCGGAAGAAAACCGACCGCAGTATCTTACCTAACAACGGTATTGTTGTGATGAGAGTTACGAAGTCCTCTTGCGAGAGATAGACTGGTCCGAGTAAAGTATAAACAGTAACGATCCGAGTGAGTTTAAGAGTTCAGAGTTCGGAGTCGAGTGAAGTTCGTCTTAGTTCGCAGTGAAGTCGGAAGGTGTCGGTTGGTGAGTTCACAAGGAATATTGATTGTTGATTCGTAAAAGAGATTTGTTAGTTCGTTACATTGTTTTTATTGTTTCTGGTTGTCTAATTTATTGTACGTAACAAAATACATTACAACAGGTATATATTCGTTGAGTATGATATTGAAATAGCCATTGGTTTCTCAAATTAGCACAAGGTCACATTTTGGGAGATTTCATTCGATTTTAGTGACCGTTAAATCTTACAGGTACTTTATCAACTCAACGTAAGGAAATAAGTAAATGTAATAATTTATTTTCGTAATTTAAATGTAAGGTGTAATTTTGTATCTGGAGAAAGATGGCGTATTTTGTTAGAATCTTCTTTAGATCGGTGACATTGCATGTGTAATTTGTAAATAAATGATCTGCAAGCTATATTCTAAATTTTAGTAACTATAACATTATGGTAATATAGACCACACACGCACACTAAAAGAGGAGAAAAAATTGTTATACAAATATATTATAGAACTATACAAATATAATAAAATGTACATATTTCTACTTCGGTATACTTTTAATGATTATAAGATTTATTTGATTTTAAAAAAAAAGGGATAAGAAACTTGAAACTTAACCGTCTAAAATGCGAACAATTAAGTACGATAATTTTCCAACAGCGTGTGATATAATAGGTATAATAGTCAAGAAAAATTTTGAAAAGATGCAATTTCCTGAATTTTAATTTATTTTACCTTACTACAATATATCAAAATGTTACTTATTTTAAAACTTCTTTGTCTAAGAATAGTTTAATAGAAGTTTCGGTAATTAATGTATTTCAAATTCAATCGCACCACAGTTTTCCACTGATTATGGTTAGCCCGAGGTTATAGTAGAAGACACTTGCCCAAGATGCCACGCAGTGCGACTGAACCCGTAGCCTACTGGCTAGGAAGCAAACTTCTTACCACACAGCTGCACCTACGTCTATGAAGATGTTAAGATTCTATGCGCGAGATAAACATTTTCTCTCCGACTTAACTGGCTAACAGGATTAAACGTGAAATTATCTTCGTACATTGTATGACTTTTAAATATTTCGATATTTCAAAGTCAAAGCACATTTTATTTGTAATTCCCTCCTTATAAATATCTGTGACGATATAATTTATTGACAGACTTCTCAATTGAGTTTTAAAACATTAGAATTTCTATTTAGGTCTTGCTTAGATATCTCATAACGTTAATATCAGGAAACTGTCGCTTATAAACTAACTGTTTGTCGATCTCTTGAAGGTTTGTCAACAATCTTGTGGAACTATCAAACAACACTACCAGAATACCAATTGGCAGAAAACATAGATGAAACTTTCTGCGTTTTTAATGAAGCTTTGTACCGTATCTACTCCCGTAGGTTGAAACTTACTACCTTCAGCTATGGGATCTTAAATCATTTAGTCTCAACTAATATCTGTGTCTTCAGAGATAGCTGAACGCTGCTGAACTGCGTAAACCTGCAGTCAATATGCTACTTTTTTATACACTACGTTTCTTAGTAACTAGGTTTCGCTCCTCCTGTAGCTCGAGATATATGTGTATCACTATACATCTTATCTTCGACAATTTCATATTTTCTTTACTCTGACAGTTCTATTATCACAGCTTAAATTTCAGCATTTATTCATTTACTTGTTGATTGCGCATTTTCGCCTCCAAAAATATCTTCGTTCTTTCTTGATGATTAACAAGTAAGAGAAAGGAAGAGATAGATAGATAGATAGATAGATAGATAGATAGATAGATAGATAGATAGATAGATAGATAGATAGACAGATAGATAGATAGATAGATAGATAGATAGATAGACAAAATGATAGATAGAGAAATAGATAGATGGATAAATAGACAACTAGATAGATAGATAGATAGATAAACAACTAGATAGATAGATAGATAGATAGATAGA
>NC_068994.1:51689152-51690022 GCF_001194135.2 Octopus bimaculoides | reverse complement strand
TATATATATGTAAACAATATATGAGTATATGCATATATACGTACATGTATGTACATACCTTCATCTACATGTACATATAGATACATAACTGGGTACATGACGTGGCAAAAGAACATGGACAAAATGATAAGCAAGGTACAACAAACAAGTAAGCCACATAGAAACATCTCCTTCATCAGCTGCCACCATTAAAACACCGGCGTTTCGAAGAATTATGACACCTTTCTTTTAGTTTCCGTCTACCAAATCTATTCACAAGGCTTTAGTCGGCCCGGGGCTCTAGCAGAAGATACTTGCTCATGGTGCTACATCGTAGGATTGAACCCGGAACCATGTGGTTGCAAAGCAAGTTCTTACCGCACAGCCACGCTTGCGCCTATAAATACGTATATATGCGCATCTGATGATTTATATGTTTCGATCGATGTGCAGATGTAAACAACTTCTAGCATAGTCAACAGAAGGGAAACTGACATTATAATTCTGTCTCAAAGGGAGATAAATCTCTCAAGCAGTTTCAAATAAATAACGAAATGAAAATAAACTATACGAAACATTCTATAAATAAAAATCAAAATATATAAATAACCTTTTCGATAATTCTGTATATATAAATTACAGGAAAAAATATATATGATATTTCTTTCTTTATGCGGTGAATACTTCATCAATAGCTATGTATGGAAAGGGCAGTTCAAACAGCCTTCTGCCCAGGGGAGAATCAGATAAACAACGAGGTTTTTATTACAAGCAGGGAAATATAATATGAAAATATGATTGTAAGAGAAGTTCCTTTTTAATAGTATCGATAGCCTATCTATCTATCTATCTATCTATCTATCTATCTATCTATCTATCTATCTATCTATC
>NC_068994.1:51684764-51685932 GCF_001194135.2 Octopus bimaculoides | reverse complement strand
AGTACCACGACAACCACGACAACAACAACCACGACGACGACGACCACCACCACCACCACTACTACTACTACTACTACTACTACTACTACTACTACTACTGTTGTTGCTGCTGCTGCTGCTGCTGCTGCTGCTGATGATGATGATGATGACGATGATGATGATTATGATGACGACGACGACGACGATGCCGATGCTAAGAGGAAACCTCTGTGTGGTCGCCCAACCTGCTAACCCAGCCAAATCTCCCTCATATCACTCTGTTGTCTTAAGAAAAATGAAAGATAAATTAGATAACGTAGTCTTAGCTATAGCAGCCCTGAATAAAGGGGGTAATGGCTGTCAGGATTGGGCAGTTGACTTTGGTAAGAATTCTTCCCATTTTTTTCCGGGACAGCTTGTCTCTCACTAATCCCCACCCGGTACCTTGCTCTCACTTGCTAGCTCCACGGACTATCTGTTTGCACTTGTGTGCCACCTCCTTGGCAACGGCATTGCCTGGCTGGCTAAACTGTTGAGATCCGTCGACAATTCTTAAAGATATGGTGATATTCTTCAAAAGCGAGCTCATCACTCAGCGCATGCGAAGACTGGATTTCCTGAGGATTAAACGGAGGAAAATCTAGTAGCAGAGGTCAAGATTCATCGGTTAGAGAGGCAATATCCAGTGACATCATTGAGAGATATGTAACTTGGAGTGCGATGAGGCATGAATCTCGCCTTGGCTTTGCCGCTACGCCTCTGGTATACCTCCAATCACCGGGGTCTTCCTTTGCGACTAGTTCATGAAATAAGAATCGAGAGAACGAGAGTGGGCGTCCGGAGCAACCGTCCCTTACTTATAATCCGACTTGAGTGCACGTCAAGGCTAGGGAATTCTTGAAACCACACAAACAATAGATCTCTCTTAGCGGCGGCCTGGGTATCATGAACGTCTGTAGCAATATAACAGCGCATCCTTTCGTAGTTTTCTGGCTCGTGAGAGCTCACTGAAAGTGTATCATAGGCGGGAGAAGTCGTGATTCTCCGGTCACTCCAGCGGTTGGGTCATCTATGGCTGACGGAGGTGTCGTCAGTTGAAGTATTCAGAGAATTCTCAGAAAAATAGATGAGATGGTCACGACTAGAATACATTTGAACCTATCTGCTCGATCATATATATATATATATA
>NC_068994.1:51681101-51683233 GCF_001194135.2 Octopus bimaculoides | reverse complement strand
GATTCTTACACTTCGTTCCACAGCGCATGCTCCTAAAGAAAAGGAGAGGAAACCATGGACTTCGTGTGATCCATGGTTTTTGCGTAGACCTCGTGATTAGAGCGAATCGGAAATGAACGAAAATCGATTACAAAGTTACAGAGACTGAGAGACAGAGGTGGGGGATGACAATGAAGAAGTCTTCAACTGGTCAGATGACCCATTAGAAATATCAGCCAACACTCCCTCATATCATACACCCAACCGTTTTAAAGAAAAGGGCAGGGCACATTAAGTAATATATAATAAATTGATAGACTATGTTTGAAGCAAAAAGACGGGATGGTCACGATTGAAACGGTTTTGATCATACTTCGAAACGATTTTGACTTGAAACGATTTAGCTCGTGGTACTTTGGCTCCATTTGGGATTGACCTGGAGTTAAATAGCAACGGCAGCAGCAACAACAACAACAATAGTAACATTCTGATCATGCACTCATTTCACTGTTAGCTTATTTTCTACTCTACGGCGATCGTAAACATGCTGTTTATTTATTTATTCATTTATTTATTCGTTTATTTGTTTGTTCTTATCCTTCCTTTCGGTTTTTCGTTTTATGCAATTTATTTCCGGTTGTGTGCATTCACGAAGCGAAGAAATTGCAAGAGCTTTTATTTCAACTGCTGACATTGTATTCAACAGACATAACACTTCACCAGTGAACTAATTTCCTGAGGATTAATCAGTTATTAAAAACAAAAATTACAAAACGAGACAAAACAAAAATCTGAAGGAGGACAAAAATAAATAGATAAATAAAAAAAACAGAAGCTAAGTACAAATCTGAAATAAGATAAAAGGAAGACAAAAATTGGAGGTTCGGATTTTTGAAATGACAGCGATGGCGACAGGGCAAGAAAATGGCGGATGGATTTTCTGCGTTCTATATCGCTCTGTCTCTCACTCACTCTCTGTTTGTAGCTCTGTCTTTTCCTGATTCTCTCTCGCTCTGTCTCTATCTCAATCTCTGTCTCTCTCTCTTCCTTCCTTGTTTCGTTCCCTGGTCCATTCCGTTTCTTTAGTGTTGTTTAATGCTCTGTTAGTTCTCGGTTATTTTCTTTTATTTATGCCATTTTGTGTGTATGAATGTATATCTGTAGTTTTGCCTGCGTGTAGTGTGCGTGTGCGCGTGTGCATGTGCATGCGTGTGTGTGTGTGTGTGTTACGTATGAGTGTGTGTGCGTCTGTATGGATTAATGGTGGGGTTAGATAATAAAAACAAGAGAAAATGAGAAAGAAAAGATGCCACTGCCAATGAATTACTGTTGATATGTATGTACACACACACACACACATATATATGAATATATATATACATATATACATACACAGAAACATACATTCACATATATACATACACACACACATACATATACACATATATGTATATATGTTTAAATGGCGTTACTGAACATGGTGGTTTGATATTATTTTCAAGTATCGCTACGTATTAGATGTATCTATATACACATAATCATCTCTAAGTGACAGTGCATGCGCGTGCATACGCGCGCGCGCGCGCACACAAATATGCATGCATGTGTAGTATGCAATGTGTATTTTCTAAGCTGACTATTGCAAGCAGATTTGTCTATTGATCTGAAAGTCTTAATTACGTTTGTGGGATATATATACATATATACACATACTCTCTCTCTCTCTCTCTCTCTCTCTCTCTCTCTCTCACACACACACACACACACACACACACACACACACACACACACACACACATACACGCACGCACACTAAATGTAGCGGTCATTATTTCACTTTCGTTTTGTTTTAGGTTTTGGTAGGGACAAAAGGTCTTTTTCCTTTCGTATTGGAAATGGTGGTTGTATAAAAGAAATTAACCTAACAAGCGAATTGGCGTTGTGGAGTATCGAGTTTGTGTATGTGTGTGTGGGGGGATGAAAGTAAGAACAAGCAGCGATGAGTATATGTGTGTTTATGGCTTAGCCTGCAACAGGGGCAAAGCATGAATATTTTGTGGAGATATTTTTTTAAATGATTATAAGCCAACTTGGAATGAGATGACCATCTGTCAAGTCATTCTGGCATCTTACTTTCTCTCCCCCTCTCTCTC
>NC_068994.1:51678768-51679706 GCF_001194135.2 Octopus bimaculoides | reverse complement strand
TTCTACCTCTTTTTTGTCTTCATCTTCTCAGTCAAAAGAACCTTTCCCGAAACGTGAGACTCTTATTCTCCACACGGCATATACCTTGTTATCAAACAACTACTGTCGACACGAGCCATCACCTCTTACCTCGGATACCAAATTTTAATGTACACAGACACGAAAGAAGTAAATAGATACCCTTATAATCATTAAAATTTATTTAAATCTGAAATTATAGGAACGATTGAGGTAACTCCGCCTGAAGATAAGTCCTGAGGTCGATTTGCTCGACTAAAGGCGGTGCTCCAGCATGGCCGCAGTCAAATGACTGAAACAAATAAAAGAGTAAAAGAGGAGTAAGTACGTATCGAACACGGGAGAGCTTGCTGAAAAATCTAATCAAAAATGAGGAAAGAACGCTTGTGGCAGTTAGAGAAGAAAGGGAAAAACAAATGAACCAGACAACTAATACAAGAAGAACCATTCCTTTCTCGTATAGGCACAAGACCTGAAATTTGAGGGGAGGGGATAGTCGATTACATCGGCCCAATACTTAACTGGTACTTGTTTTAACAACCAGGAAAGCATAAAAAAACAACAACAAAAAAAAAACAAAGTCAATCTCGGCGAAATTTGAACTCGGAACGAAAAGACGGGCGAAATACTGTTAAGCATTTTGTCCGATGCACCTTACGCTTCTGCCTGCTCACCCCGTTAATAGCAATAAAAACAACAACAACAACAGTAATAATAATAATAATAATAATAATAATAAGAAGAAGAAGAAGAAGAACAACAACAACAACAACAACAACAACAACAATAATAATAATAATAATAATAATAATACTGTTTAATTACGGTGAATTGTTATATTTGTTTTCTCTAATAACGTTATATTTGTTTTGTTTTGTGTTGGTTATGGTTCCAATGAAGAACAAAAGTCTTTAGTTTCT
>NC_068994.1:51674802-51678012 GCF_001194135.2 Octopus bimaculoides | reverse complement strand
AGTACTTTATTTCAACGACCTGGATTAGTACTTTATTTCATCGACCTGGATTAGTACTTTATTTCAACGACCTGGATTAGTACTTTATTTCATCGACCTGGATTAGTACTTTATTTCATCGACCTGGAAAGGATGAAAGACGAAGTTGACTTTGGCAAAATTTGTACTCAACAGCATAAATTTGAATAATCAGAAGTTCGCTTCCCAAATACATGGTTCGGGGTTCAGTCCTACTGTAAGGCACCCTGGGCAAGTGTCTTCTATACCTTCGGGCCGACGAAAGCCTTGTGAGTTGATTTGGTAGACGGAAATTGAAAGAAGCCCGTTTATATATATATATACGGTTTTATCACAATTTACCAAAACGACAAGGAGTTATCACCACAGGATAACATCACAAGATAACATTACATGATAACATCTTACCGTCTTGTAAAAACAAAAGACACATCAGATATGCACCTGAACAAAAATAAGATGGGGTGGTCATGACTGAAATGTCTGTGATTATATGTGTGCACGGTCCGGTATAATCTAGGGCTAAACTGCAGCAACAATAGATGTTACAGCCACAGTGACAGTAGCATCAATGATGAAATAGTTAACAAAGCCATGAAGCTTAATGGCGGAAATGAAAAAGTTCGACTACGAAAACCTAATTATATTTTCACGAACCGAAAGCGAGCTAACACGTACGTTTGGACCTTAAAACATGATGGCTGTAAAATAAAATAGAAATAGAAATGGTAGAGATATACGTCAGAAGGGAGTAGGAAAATACTTCAGCGAACGAAAGAAATGCGAAGAAACGAAGAAACAAAGAGAAAGAAAAGAAACATCTTGATTCATCTTCCATAAAACGAATTCGTGTAAGGTAGACTTTGAGGATGTTATTAAACAACTTGCGCCGCACATTAATTTCGTGAAGAGAACGAGTAAATGTGAAAGATAGAAAGAGAAAGAAGGGGAGAGAGAAAGAGATGTGTAAAAGAAAAAGAGAGAGGGAGAACGTATGTGTGTGATAAAAAGAAAAAGGAGTGACTATGAAGTAGAAAGACGACAATTTCTTTTGGATTAATGGACGTTATTTCTCATTTGGATAAACAGGCGAAGAGAAATATGTCGGTCTCTTTCTTTGCTTTCATCCCTCAAATCGTAGCTTTTCCAGATTGCCGTTTAGAGATTTACTAACACAACCAAAATGCACCAATAATTATTGATATAAATGAAACTTCGTAAAGATGGTGGAGGGGGTTGCAAGTTTCGATGCAGTTGTCCATTAATCTACTCGTTCTGGCTGGTTTTAGCTGCTCGCATCTGCAGGACGGCTCTGTTTTTGTTATCGTCTGCTTTGGATAGCAAAAACATAACTTTCATGATGGAACGTGATATAACAACCACGAGTCCAAAAAGGAGTGGCTGTGTGGTAAGTAGCTTGCTTACCAACCACATGGTTCGGGTTCATTCCCACTGCGTGGCACTTTGGGCTTCTTTCAGTTTCCGTCTACCAAATCCACTCACAAGGCTTTGGTCGGCCCGAGGCTATAGTAGAAGACACTTGCCCAAGGTACCATGCAGTGGGACTGAACCCGGAACCATGTGGTTGGTAAGCAAGCTACTTACCGCACAGCCACTCCTACGTCACATATGGTGACATTTTCAGACATCTTAAGATATGGGGGGTTTTCTTTGGTGTTAACTCCACAAAGTCTGCATCGATAGGTTATCGCATTTTGGTATTCTTCCTATGTATGTATGTATGTATGTATGCATGTAAGTGTATACATGTAGGTATGTATGTATGTCTGTAGTTATGATTGTGTATATATGTACATGTGTGCACGCATTCTTGTATGCAAGTATATAAGTATGTATACATGTACTGTCTTCTATTTTTAATAATTTGAATTCTTCCTGCAAGGAAGGAGTTAGTTTCCAACAAAGATACAAAGCTCCGTCGTCGGAATAAAGATAACGAAATCAAATTCAGATTTCGAACGTGAGAAAAGTTCCGTATATTTTTACTGGTCCGTTGACAGATTGTGTTTATAATGTGCGATTAGTTGGTCGATTTCTTTTTCTCAAAACACTAGCTTTTCTAGATTGTCACCTAAACATTTACTAACAAAACCAAATGCACCAATTATTATTGGCATAAATGTGAATTTACAATCTGAATATAGAAGTTGACTGTTTCGAAGTAGTTATCTGTAATTAACTTATTTCTCATTGATTTTCGAAAAGATATTCACATCAGCTGGGAGACTGACTACTATTACGGTTTATACTCTTTGTCGTCTGCCTCAAGCAACTATATCCAGAATGTTGGTAGAAATTTTGATGGGAATGTTTCACCTAGCAGGAAGATTTCCTATGTTTATCTCATAACAGAATTTTTCGGATGGTATTGAATACTGTCTTAACGATAACGTCACCTCGTATAATGAGGCCGTAATTTGATGACATTTTAGGCAACTGCTAGTCACGTGTGTGCTGCTTCTAAAAAAATATAACATGACCATCGACATTTTCAGCTGCATCATAGAGCTTCAAGAGCTTTAATGTCTCTTTTGTTCATTAGATTTTTTGTAGCAATCTCCTGCTCTTGGATTGCAAACGTATAGACTTCGAAGTACGATATAGCGGGCGTGAGTCCAAGAAAAGCTGCGCTTTATGTCGATACTGGTCTTCAAGTTTTCGGGAAACATACCCATGTAATGAATTTTGTTTAGGTATGCTGAGCATTTTACATCCAGGCTTTCTTTGGGATATGTTAGTCCAGGGTTTATGGGGTTGTATGAAATGGGATACTTCCTGAGGAGCTCACTGCTATATATATATATGTATGTATATGTATATGTATGTATGTTTGGCCCCAAGGCTATATTTATTTATTTATTGTCTTTGTCTATCGTTTCAAATTACTGTTATTTACTTTCGTGCCTCCACCCTCTATTATTTTGTTTGCTCGAGCCTTAATTCTCCGCGAATCTTGCAGGGGCCGCCGATATACGAAGTTCCTAGTCTTAGCGTTAAAAGCATGAAACTAGGTATTAGTACTTTTCGATCGATAACTGCTGAAGTAATGGGGTTCTAGTTAGCGTCTGTCCTACGTGTACGTTTTGTAGTATTTAATGCATTTTTTTTAATTTATGAAATAACTGAACGCCTCGCATCCCGACTTTTGTTAACAGTAAGTTTATATATATA
>NC_068994.1:51674214-51674792 GCF_001194135.2 Octopus bimaculoides | reverse complement strand
ATATATGTGTGTGTGTGTGTGTGTGTGTGTGTGTGTATACACATATACACACATACACACTCACACACACATAATTGTTTTACATTACTGAAAAATAGTTAATTAAAATAACACAGTAGCAATCCATAGCGTAACTTTGGCTGATTGCGGTAGTGGTGGTGGTGGTGGTTATGATGATGATGATAACGATGGTGATGGTCGTGGTAGGGAAACTTTAACAGTTGTTCCAATAGGGTAAAGGAAAATGATAATAATGACGTTGATTATGATGTTAATGTGATAATGGGGGAAAATAATAATTACGCCATGGTCTGTGTGGCAGCGGTGTTGGCGGCGACAGCGGCGACGGCGGCGGCGGTGGGGAAGATGGTGGTGGTGGTGGTGGCAATGGTGTTCATGGTGGCTGCAAATAATGGCAGTGATTGTTGGTGGTGCTATGTTGCCTGATTGGGGTAATGACGATGATGACGACGATGACTATGCTACTGCTGCTGCTGCTGATGATGATGATGATGATGGTGATGATGATGATGATGATGATGATGATGATGATGATGATGATGGTGATGATGATGATG
>NC_068994.1:51672514-51673485 GCF_001194135.2 Octopus bimaculoides | reverse complement strand
TGGTGGTGGTGGTGGTGGTAGTGACGGTGAGATGGTGGTGGTGGTGAGGTGGTAGTGGTGAGGTGGTGGTGGTGAGGTGGTGGTGGTGAGGTGATGGTGGTTGTGTGGTGGTGGTGGTGTAGTGGTAGTGGTAGTGGTAGTAGCAGCAGCAGTAGTAGTCTTTCCCATTTTCGAGCTGTATTGTTGTTTACCTCCATATCAGGCATGAACACATCCCGTTGTTTTGTGAGGCATAGCCATAGTGTATTTGAGAGTACAAAATTCAATGTGTCCTTCTTTAAATAGACACGGTACAGTTCACACTGAAGGAAATTTGAGTGCTTTTTCTAGCAAACCAATAGATCACATAGACGTTTCCTTGTTGGATTGCCAAGTATTTGTGTGTCTCTGTACGGATGGGGTGGAACAGATATCGAACATTTTCGAGAAATAAATAAAAATTTTAAAAGGTAATATTTATCTCCCCTATAAAGTGGATGTTGTGGTAAAAGGGCAAAGAGTAAAGACCCCTTCGGTCATGAATAACCATGGAATTTCACATAAAATGTTCCCCTTCGAGGCACGAGTCTGGACAAGGTTGTTTATGAAAGACCAGCAGTTATCCATGCATACCAAACTATCCTCTCCATGCCACTGATGTTATCCAAGGGAAAGGCAAAGGGGCCAATACAGTTTGGCACCAGTGACGTCGCAACTCATTTCTGCAGCTGAGTGAACTGGGGCAACGTGAAATAAGTATCTTGCTCAAGAACATAACACACAGCCGGTCCTGGAATCGAACTCACTACCTCATGATTGTGTTATAGCCTTACAATGTTAGGATTTTAATAACGCTACTTCGGTATATAGTATACAGTATACTTATTAACCAGTAAAGACAAGATTATCCCTTGGCCGCCTATTACGTACTCTACCGTACTGTCTCGTACTCTCCTATTATAGTGACTAAGTTATTCCATTCATCACGTGGG
>NC_068994.1:51669029-51672442 GCF_001194135.2 Octopus bimaculoides | reverse complement strand
GGGGGGGGGGGGGGATGTACCATTATTGCTAATTCCCAACATCTCCCCTTTTAAGTTTTTTTTGAGAAGTATCATTTTATTTAGCAATATCTTTTTTTTTAATTCACCCCCATCTTCCTTTTGAATTTTTTTTTTCTTTTCGTACAATTTAATATTTTTTGTGTGCTTGGAATCTATTTTCAGGAACTCTGTATGTTTTCTTTTCCTCTCATTTGTACACCTGGATTCAATCACCTTCAGTGCCGTTGGTACTTGGAACGTATCGTATAACCATTCCATCGGTTACTCCAACTCCTTCGGTTCGCTTCCCACGAATCTCTTTTTCAGTTGGTTCTTGTGTCTCTTTTTGTATGCCTTTTCTACTTGTTACCCAATACATCATTTTACCTATGCATTCGAGTTTCTATCAACTCCTCGTCGAGTTTATTAATTCATCATGAGTTGTTTAAATCCTCGTCGCCACTGTTATACCTTACAATCTTAGGATTTTAATCACACCACTTCGGTATACAATATTCTTTGTAAAACCAGTAACGACACGACTGTCTCTTGACCGCCTATAGCGTACTCTGTCGTACTGTCTCGTATTGTCTCGTACTCTCCTATTTATAGTGACTAGGTTATTCCATTCATCACGTGGGAGGGGTGTACCCTTATTACTAATTCCCCGCAACAGATTGTAAGCCCGACACTCTAACCACTAAGCCGTGGTGGTAGGACATAGAATATTTCAACAGTTAACACGAGAGAACCTTTCATATGGACTTTTGGTGCATATAAACAAGAGTGCTTACATGCACCGAAAGTCCACATACGAGTTCCTCTCATGCTAATCATTACAGTATTATGTGTTCTAACACAACATCCACTTTTAAGTGGAAATAACTATTACCTTTTGATATTAATATCCTGTGGCTATTAGTTATTAAATAAATATTTTATAGACTTTGTGTTCATGCGGTACTAGAATTAATGAGATAAATGTGAGGTGATGTTATTTCTCGCTGAATAACTATAAACCGATAAGAATAATATTTATTTTTAACTCAGACACGGGGGTCACGAATTTGGGTGGGTAGTTGGTGGGGTGGAGAGAAATTGGTCGATTTTATTGATTACGGTATTTGACTGGTACTTTATTTCATCGACTCCGGAAAGATGGAAGATGATATTTGTACGAAGAACATTAAAGAGCCGGAACTAAAACTGCAAACCATTTTGTGCGACGTGCTAACGATTTTGCTATTCCACTGCCCACAAAACAACAATAACAACAACAACAACAATATTTTCTTTATTCTGCCACAAGAGCAACGGGTGGGAGCACTTTACTAAATCAAGTTCCAAAACGTTAAAAGGCTGATTGGAGTTTAGTTGAGCAATCAAGGTAAGTTACATGGCCTGAAACGCCCAACAGTGGAACATATATTTAAAGCCAGTCAAAACGACCTTCCTCAACCCCTGTATTAGTCTGATTTACTCTCATGTAAGAGTAGTATGATCATTCACCCAGGCCATACTTGCTCATTGAACCCACATACCGTCATCTTTCAGCAAATTTACAACAGGACAACACATTTCTTTCCCCGCTAGTCTTCTAAGTGATACTTAAAGAGATTATCATTATCTATGAGGACTCGAACAAAAAGGGAAGTCTTTGTCCTTAGTCCTTTTAATCTTGATTGCTACACTATCTCTTTCGCACAGGTTCACAAAGAGAAGAAAACTGCATGATAACACTTACAATCAGTTAAGATGAGGTGCCATGAGAGCCATTGTTTGGTACAACATCAGGGTGTTATTATTATTTTTATTATTATAAATTATTTAATTAATTTTTATTTAGAATTATTATTATTTGGTTTGACTCAGGTTCGGTTTTATTTCTGGTGGGATTTATGCGAGTAGCGAGTTACTACCTGTAACCTTAGATATCCGCGAGTTTTCAGTAGCTTTTCAAGTGCTTAGAACCCTCCTGATAACCATTGCTGTTCCTAAGAGACAAAGTTTCTGTCGAAGCTCCACAAGGCATTCTATTCCAAGTTTTTTCCTGGCGTGTGCCTATATCATCTTTGTCCTGTTGTTATTTCATAGTGTTGACATAGCTTCTAGTGTATATAGATCCTAACTCTGTCGTGTCTGAATATATTCCTTCGTAGCCAGGACGGGGCAGCCAGAGACAATATGGTTTATTGTTTCTTCTCCATCTCCACATATCTCTGCAGTTACTTGTTACGTTTCTTTTCATTACATGTTTTTGGTAATTTCTGGTGGGAGGCTTCGGTCTTGTGCTGCAGTTAAAAATCCTTCAGTCTCTGCTTTGAGTCCTGAGCTTCTCAGCCATTGCTGGGATTTTGCTTGGACTATTTCTTTTGTTTAGTTTAACCCAGAATTTCTCATTTGTCTATTTGTCTGTCTATTTATATACCTGTATGTCTATTTATCTATCTATTTATGTATTTATTTATCTGTCGGTCTGTCTGTGGCCAAGTATCAATTTATCTATTAATCTACATATGTCTGTTTGTGTGTGTGTGTATATATATATATATATATATATATATATATATGTGTGTGTGTGTGTGTGTGTATATATATATGTGTGTGTGTGTGTGTGTGTGTGTGTGTGTGTGTGTGTATAGTTTAGGACAATCAGTAAGTTGTAATAATTTATATGAATATATGAGTGTATTTGTTATATGTATATATGTGTGTGTGTATGCATGTATGTATGTATGTATGTATGTATGTATGTATGTATGAGTGTGCATGTGCGGGTGTGTGTGCGTGCGAGCGCGCGTGCGTGTGTGCGTGTTTAACAATTAGAAAACCGCACTACCATACACTGCTCGATGTTACAAAGGGTGCTTTGAATACAAAAGAAAATACGTAACCAAAACAAAACATTGGATGCACTCGGTGCACATAGATGCTGCACTCGTTTGTGCAACGAAAGCAATGCAATAAACACCAAGAATAAATATATACAAATTAGCATTCGAACTTGATCACAGAAAAAATGTCGGATATGTCGACAGTCGACACATTCAGGTAGTAGTAGTAGTAGGAGGAGGAGGAGGAGGAGGAGAAAAAGAAGAGAAAGCGGTGGCAGTAGTAGTACTAGTAGTAGTAGTAGTAGCAGCAGCAGCAGCAGCAGCAGCAGAATAAGAAGAAGAAGAAGAAGAAGAAGAAACACTAGTGGCGGTAGTAGTAGTAGTAGTAGTAGTAGTAATAGTAGTAGTAATAGTAGTAGTAGTAGTAGTAGTAGTAGTAGAAGCAGTAGTTGTAGTTGCTTCTTAGTGCAAGTTCAGCGCTGGTCGAGCAAATCTATGATTTAAGGCGGTCCATTGATGACCATCTCATCTTATTTTCAGGATATTCGCTTCAGCTTCCAGGACCACATACCTGTTTTT
>NC_068994.1:51667500-51668650 GCF_001194135.2 Octopus bimaculoides | reverse complement strand
CAAATGAAAGAAACAAATACAATTCCAATATTGATGTTCCTCGGTTTTAGTAAATTTGAATATTATTTTTCTATTCTTGAGACCCACGGGGTCATGGGTGCAGGTCACCGCTGAAGACAGTCTTTACACTGCACACATAGGGCAAGTCATTTTGACAGAAGCCTCCACCACTCTTCCTCTTCCTTCTGTCCTTTCTCTCTCTTTCTCTCTCCCCCTCTCTTTCTATTTTCTTTCTCTCTCTCTCTCTCTCTCTCTCTCTCTCTCTCTTTTCTCTTCAAGTTATATTCAAAGGCCGTATTGAAATTCCACCCAGTACTGGCAAGCCGTGGAACCACTTGTGAATTTTACAATGGCGTCCTGTTCATATCACTGTCATGCTTTATCTATTTACTCCCACCGTATACAATCGTGTATAATACGAGATATTTAACACGCAACATCAGTCAAAATAATTGGTGAGAGTGGAGCTAGGAGAGAACATTATACAGGGAAATAAAATATCTTATTGATTTTTATGCATAAAAAGTGGGGTCGCATTATATGTGATATCGCATATAAATACGATAAGTAGAACATTGGTACAATGCAGTGTCGGTGACAGGATATGAAACAGCGACCACTCAACTGATCGTCTTGTTTGGTACGCTTTCCCTACCAATTCGGTCATTGATGATTTCACACACACACACACACACACACACACATATGCTCGCACGCACGCGCGCACACTCCGTGCCTTTGTTAGTCAACGAGGGGACCTCTAGGTTGTCGCTCGATCTGCTAGACATCACACCCTGTTATCTTAAAAGGGAAACACCGGAACGTAACCCAAGGTGCATAATTCACTGACGAAGAACTAGAGTGGTCGTGATTGACCAAAACGTCCACCCGATCGAGGCCGGTTTGAGGCTCAGCAAATCACGCCACCTCACCCCAACAACACCCTCAACAAATGGTATTTACGTTTAAGTTTATCACACTAACTCACTTTTTTTTTTGTTTGCAGGAATATAGTTGAGTGAAATGACTACCTCAGTATATTACTGGGTGAAATAAAAGGTGAATAAAAAAAGATCTACTCAATCAGGCCCGACCCTGGGCTAAACAATAATAAAAAGACGGAAGCCTTGTGAGTGGACTTGGTGGGTAG
>NC_068994.1:51662504-51667113 GCF_001194135.2 Octopus bimaculoides | reverse complement strand
AATTGAGCAAATAATAATAATAATAACAACAACAACAACAACAACAACAACAATAATAATAATAATAATAATAATAATAATAATAATAATAATAATAATAATAATAATAATAATAATGCACTGCACACATCCTACGCAAAACACTTTCAATACAGTAACCATAAAAGCATCACAGCAAACCACAGCACATACCCAAGGCACACAGAGCTGCGCTCGGTAGTGAAGTGAAAGCACGTTATAAAAATAAAACTACTGAACAATAATAATAATAACTCTCAAATTCTCAATTCTTGATAAATAATTCAACAGCAAATACGCGGTGTACCTTGGTCCAAGCCACAATGGTAACTAAAAGAAAACGATTAAACATAAACTACATGATGTGACCGTTACCATTTGTCTAACTTCACAAGAACCACATCAGTAGCCGTGTACCAGACGGGATGCTTTTTTTTTTCTGCCGCATCCTGTAAGATAAAGCAACTGCAACGACGACGATGACAAATTTTGCAAAGTGGCAAAAATGGTAAAAATTTAAATGATAATTAAAACACGAGGAAAACGATAATTAATTAAAGATATAATTTAAAAAACAAAAACTGAATAAATACAATATGCAACTTTATAATTGATTTGTTTCGAATATAAAGGATAATTGGTATGCTGATGGCACCATACAATGGAATTTGGTATGCTGCAAAGTTCTCACCTTTTTGTGGCTTCTAATGTACACAGAATTTGTGTTTTTTATTCACCGTATTTTGAATGTAATTTTGATAAATTGGGAGAATTTACTGTGCTCGGTGAAAAATACTGATTCGCTTTTGACTAGGCTCAAGATTTCCGTTTATTTATTTATCTTTTAATTTATTTTAACGGTGGTATCCCAGCATGGCCGCAGGTCAGGGTTGGGGTTACTTGCAAGAGATGACTCAAAAAAGAGACTGCCAGAATTGCGCGTGTCATATATTCTCGCGCGCCTCTAAGCCATCAACTACAGTTTATTGATTTATTTATTGGCATCATGTTCGATGCGCTCTTATATTTGCTATTTCTCGAATGCATATAAGCTGGCTCAGCTTCTCTGTTTGTTCATCTGCCTGCCAGTTGGACTGTCCCTTTGTTTGTTCCTCTCTCCCCACCCTTTCTCTTTCTCTCGCTCGCTCGCCAATACTACAGTTCGCTCAGTTATCTCCACCTGAAAAACAACACTGCCCCTTCAAAGCACAACTGGACGTCGAAAAACAAAGATGAAACCACCCGTATCTCTTTATAGTGCTAGTTTGGACTCTGGCGTTTAAGAACGAACCAAAGTCACATGACATCATAGAGAAGATTCACATTGAGTGTATCTCTTAAATAAACACTCATACACTTACACACACACGCAAACAGACTCATATATGCATATACATGCATATATTCATATATGTATGCAGGTATTTGTCTGTGTGTATATGTGCGTATGTATTGTGATCACATATAAATACACACACACACACATACACACACACACACACGCACAGAGAATAGTTCAGGAACCCACTTACTATTTAAATAATATGTGAATTGTGCTCGTATATATGTATGAATGTAGACATGTATGGATATATATTATATAAACATGTGTTTGTGTGCACGTATCTACGTTTGTATATTTATGTGTGTTATTCAAATGTCAATAATTCCCCTACAAATGCCAGTTATTATTATAATTGCATGCATTCAATAATAATGTTCAAACGTAAAGAATCTTTAGAACACATCCAAGCTTTCGATTTTGTCGTTTTCTTCCCATAACAGCGTTGTATTTGAAGCGCTCAAAAATTATTAGCTATATATGTTATAAGGTTGATAAAGACAGATAAGATACTTTGATCTCCATAAAACTGGATAGCATTCCCACTAAGGCTGGTCCAATATGAGCGTTCGACAGTTCAGATGAACACTAGTGCTGATGGAATCTGAAACACACGTACACACGCACGAACGCACACACATTTACAAATGAATGTTTGCGTGTACGCATAAACATATGTATGTATCTATGTATGTATGTATGTATGTATGTATGTATGTATGTATGTATGTCCTAGATATCTTCCAATGAATATGCTTTTATGATGGCAGCTGGTACTATAATGAAACGCTCAGAAACAGTGGATTCTCCGATAAGATCATATATATAAAACGATAAGCACTGCGAGCATAAAGTGTAGGAATAGAGATGGAAAAAAGGATATTTTATCGTACAAAGCAGTATTTAATCTAGCAGTAAGAACTAATATAGCTAGAAAATTCCTTAATTTGATAGCTTACTATTTTTTCGCCGGAGCATAAGTAGAGTAAGATATTAAATAAAAACTGTGTTAAAGTTAGTTATTCATTTAGGAAGAATTTCGGGTGTTGTATCAGAGGTTATAAAGCTGTAGGGATGAATAAGACAGATAGGGAAATACTTGATCTAAACCAATCATGCAAGCATAGAATTCGCAAGAAGAATTGTTCACTAGATGGCAACTGCTTGGCAAAGTCGATAAAGGAGAAACAAACAACGAAGATGAAACTAAAGTAAATATTGGGGAAACTGAATTGATATTCAGAAATCGATTTTATGAGCAACAAGCATCTATTTGTCAGTCTTGATGAAATATGTTAGGGTTTTATCAAAATTTATGTGGTTCCTACGTGAGACATGTTCTCACGTATTCAAAATGACTTGGTCGGTTGTAGATAAAGCACAACCCTACAGGAACGGTAGTTTCGAATCGAAAATGCAGCGTGACCTTTGAATGAAAAATTAAGCATATTTTCTAGGAAGTAAGATTTGAACAAAAAGAGAGAATTAGTAGCACCTTGTATGCATGGAGTTAAGTAACTTTTGTCTAAATATCAGCCTCCTTGAATGTCGATCTGGTTCAGAGAAAAAATCCTGGTTAGTTTCGAAGTGTCTTCAAAAAATAAATTGGTTATAAAATGGAATTTCAGAAGAAAGTAAGTTCTTGGAGTGAATTCCCTTGCATGAGGTTTAAGTCACAAAAAGAAAAGAAAAAGAAAAGACGTTTGGACTATTCATTGGGAATAGTTTGGACTTTTCCCAATGAAATGAAAAACGTGAGCTTGAAACAGCCTAGTTTATAGGTGCCGCTCACACCATCTCTTAAAAAAGAATTAGAAATGTTTTATCGATAGCTTCTGTACAACGTTTTAAAATATATTCAAACATCAGTCAACTCAAGGAAGAAAAAAGTAGGATAAAAAAATTTCAAAGTAATGGTAATTATGACACTTTCAGTTATGTATTAAAGAATATTCTAGATTTTACAAGATTTACGAATTGGTGTACTGAGTTCTACAAGTTATCGTTTTTTGGTGAATCAAAAGAAATATATATATACGTGTGTGTGTGGTTGTAAGTATGTGTATATATTATAGTATATATTATATATATAAAAGTAAAGACGTTATATACATATTCGTTTCAAAGTTTGGTACAAGGCCAGCAGTTCCGCGGTGGTGGGGAGGGGAGTCGATGTAATCGACTCCATTACTCAACTGGTACTTATATTATTTGCCTCGAAGAAAATGAACGACTAAGTCAACCTCGGCGGAATTTGAACTCAGAACGTAAAGGCAGACGAAATACGGCTAAGTATTGCGCCCGGCGTGCTAACGATTCTGCCAATTCGCTGCCTTGCATGTTACATACATTAAAACAAATACATATCATGTATATTTTCTGGACACGGTACGCTTCTAGGAGCCAATCGCGCTTACGTAAAAGTTTCATATGCAAAGAGAACATATATTAATAATCATAGATAATTTTACGATATTGCTTCGTGTTTGTGCCTTTTGTACAAATTCCGCTTTCTTCTTCATGCGAGCCTTTCTACAATCTGGTGACGAGGGAGATACACGAGCATATATGTTTACAGATGTATGGCTTCCAGAAACATACCATGTCTGGCGAATATATTTGGTCTCCGCTTTTTCTCAGTGATTAGGTATCTGTTTTCGTCTCGGTTTGTTATTTAAGCCTGTAAGACTCTCTACTGCTGTCCTCCACGCGTTACTTTATCTATTGTCAAAATAGGAAGTTAGTACGTTATGACCCCACTTCTATGTTTTATTTTGTTCTTTTGCATCTCAAATGGGGCGCTGTACACAGTCTATTGCACCTTCAATCGTTTTTCATGCAGTTTATTTTGCCTTCGGTCGTTTTTCACTCACACTCGTCTGTACCATCGCAACATCAATGGGTCGAGTGTCTCGTTGGAACGAACAGAATTGCTTTTTGTACCGAAATTGTTATGATTTTCAATTGCCTGATGTAGGGATCAGAATTGTGCAGATTTGTCTTTTAATTTTTCCTGTAAATCTCCTTCTCTGCCTGTACACTCCTGACAATACAGCTACATACATACATACATACATACATACATACATACGTATGTAAGTATGTATGTATATACTTACATATTCTCTATATTCTTTCGTCTTATCACTAAGGCTAGATTTATATTTTATCATAAAATATTAATGATTCGAAACGTGGTACACACACACACACACACACACACACACACACACACACACACACACACAC
>NC_068994.1:51660699-51661581 GCF_001194135.2 Octopus bimaculoides | reverse complement strand
TACATACATACATACATACGTATGTAAGTATGTATGTATATATATAGGAAAATATTGAATAAGGAGACGAACGTTCGGGATGTTGTTAAACCATTTATAACTTGAAGTCTTCTACATACGACTTATTATCTCGGAATTAAATCGTGAGACACTTAAGCAACATTTAGTTACCTATATATCTTATATCTATATATATGTAATCTACGTTGTTAGCACATGTAACATCATGCAAATCAGGCAAGCCGATTCAGTTGAAACCGTCTTTATGCTGTGATGTCAAATTCCGCCAAGGCCTACTTCGTCTTTCATCCTTTCGGGGTCGATAAAGGAAGTACCTGTTGAACACTGGTGTCGATATAATCGGGTTGTCCCCTCTCCCGAAACTACTGGCTCGAACCGGGCGAAACTTGAACTCAGGGAACAGGAACAAATTCTTCAAAACAGTTTGCTCTTCACTCTAACTCCGGACATGTTTCATGTTTTTCTCTCTCTCTCTTTTTCTTCTTCTTGTTTTCAAAATACTTCTTCAGCAATGCAGAATCAATCACATATCTGTAAGATCAATTGAGATGAGAAATGTTTATACATATACAAACGTGTACCATATTCTGGTGTGACAAAACAAACGTAAATACCTTAAAGGAATATCCAGTCGCATGGAAGATAAATAGTGAAATGAGTGCTAACTTTACTTACTGTGCCCGATCATGGTGATAAACTTTAATTAATCGAGACTACATAGGTGTATTCTATTACGGATAACCTGAGGCTTGCACAACAATAAACAGTCACATATGAACTTATTCTGTAACTATTTTTGCCACATTTTATTTACTGTGTATGTATGTGTGTGTGTATATATATATATATATATATATATAT
>NC_068994.1:51652498-51660320 GCF_001194135.2 Octopus bimaculoides | reverse complement strand
TGTGTGTGTGTGTGTGTGTGTGTGTGTGTGTGTGTGTGTGTGTGTGTGTGTGTGTGTGTGTGTTTGTGTGTGTGTTTGTGTGTGTGTTTTGCTGGATTTTAGATTTTGTTCTTTTATGTGTTCGCTATTGTCTTAGATGTTTCTTTCAGCTATTGTATCTGCTGCGTGCATTGGGTATTTTTAATAGCTAAACATGTCGTTACCTGTCTCGGCTACGATGTCGTCTGTCGATCAAGATCGTCTTCACTGATCGCCTTCACTTTCCATTTGTTTTCTCTTCTAATTGCCTGAACGGTGTGTATTGTCTAGATGTATCTGATAACTGTTTTGTTTTAGCTAAATCAGTGTTATTTATCTGCTAAATTGTGTTAACTTTTCACGTGAGTTCTTCGTATGTTAGTATATTTTTATATACTTTTTGTAGTAGTTCTTAACCTCTACTATTTATTTTTGTTTATTTAGTTATGTCGGCTGCCATGTGTGTTTTCTAGTTATTGTTCAAATCGACCAGTGATCAAAGGCGTTCAAACCAAGACCATCCTGTCTTTTCGTATAATCTAGGAATGCATTGTATAATGTATCATTTTTCTTACGTGAGACTAGGTCTGAATTTGAGGGAAATTCACTTGTTATTACTTACTATAAAGTGATCGGTTAAGCTACGCTTGTTGTCTATTTGAAGATGGTGGAATTCAGCCAACAAGAAGCTTGAGAAAGGTGGATCAACATACAGCAGCAGAGCGTCACTTGGTTAGATCTCTAGCGCATCAATTTTTTTATCTAAGTTGTCAAGGATACATTACCAAGTCTGACAAACCTTCATATATGGGTTAAGAGTGAAGCACCTACTGAAACGGATTCCCTTCAACATCTCCTCAGAGCCTTAGCTGATGGCCGCCAGAGAATGAGAGAGATATACACATAAAGTACTAGCCGGCTGTTTCAGCGACATCTCGTGGCAATTTATTTTAAATAAGTGTTAGGTATTTGCTTTATGCGTTACACCTTGGACAAGTGGCTTCTATTATACCCTTGGACCGACCAATGCCTTGTGAGTGAGTTTGGTAGACGAAAACTGTGGAATATATATGTGTACGTGTAGGTGTGTGTGCGTGTGTGATTATATACGTGTGTGTGTCGGTGTTCGTTTGTCTACCACACTTCTTGACAACCGGTGTTGTTTTGTTCACATCGCCGTAACCTGGCGGTTCCGTAAGAGACTGATAGAATAAGTACCAAACCAGAAAAAAAAACTGTACTCGGTCGGTTTGCCGATTTATTCGACTAAAATCCTTAAAACCGCCCCAACGTGGCGCAATCCAGTGACTAAGACAAGTATAACATAACAGGTGTCTTTGTTGTTTATCTCAAATAGAAGTATTAGCTATTTACCTTATCCACATGTAGCTATTTTACCTTATCCACATGTAGCAATTTATTTCAAATAAAAGAGCTAGCTACTTGTTTCAGCTACATGAAGTAGCAATTTATTTCCATTATACAAGTATTTGCTCTGATTGCATTTCTTTTTTTTTTATTTATCTCAAATAAAGTTGCAGCTATTCATTTCCAGTTATTTTATTGCTCACGTCCTTTAACCCCAGGTCAGTCCACACCGGACAGACCTATGATATAAAATAATCTCGATCATAAACATCCCATCGTATCTCATTTAACCCATCTTTCTCTTGGGTATTGCGATTTATTCATTGGTGTCCTTCGTTTTACATGACAGCAACGTGCAATTTGAAGTATATTTAGCTATTATTACAAGCCAGTTGAGTAACAGCGTAATACGGCAGGCTTCCTCGTTGCAACTGTCGTAGCTCTTTTAATTTAGTGCCAAGTGTAAGCGTTGCTTCTGGTCGCGGATTATATAAAAGTTGAAGTAACGATTTGTAAATAAAGTAATTAAGTGTTATGGTTGTGGTTGTGGTGGTAGCGGGAGTGGTGGTAATGTTACTCTAAATCAGACTTAATTAAATGCAGTAAATAATGCCATCTCATTAACTTTAGACATCACTTAGGTCTCACAAGAAAAAAAAAAAAAAAAAAAAAAAAAAAAGAAAAAGGAAAAAAAATTACAGCTCCCGAAGGATGCTGACAACAGCATTCTCAAAGAAGCTATTGCCGTTCTGCTTGTAGCTGTGGTTCTGGTTCTAGTGGTGGCGGAGGCGGGTGGTGATGGTGGTGGTGGTGGTCGTCGTCGTCGCATTGGTGATTGCAGAGATGGGATTGCTGGAGGTGGGGGTTGATGTAGCGATGTCATTCTTTCATGATCGAGTATGCACATTTAATGTTTTATATATGTAACTACTTTATTCCTGATTATATATACGCATATGTGTGTGTGTGGTTGTGTGTGTGTATATATATATATATATATATATATATATATGTGTGTGTGTGTGTGTGTGTGTGTGTGTGTGTGTGTGTGTGTGTGTGTGTGTGTGTGTGTGTGTGTATGTGTGTGTGTGTGTATAATACATACACACACACACACATATATACAGACTTATACAGACAGATGCATTCATACTAAGATACAAACATACACACACACATATGTATAAAATATATATGCATTCATATATATATATATAAATATATATATACATATATATATATATATATATATATATAAATATGTATATAAATATGTGTGTGTATATATATATATATATATGATATTTGTGTATGTCAGTCTGTCGGTTTAAAGGACTGTGTATATATGTATTTGTGAGTATGTGTATGTTTGGCTGTCCTTACACACACACACACACACACACATATATATATATATATATATATATATATAAACGCCTACAGATATGTGTATAATGTTTATATACACAAACACACAAACACACACACTTAACTTTGTGTCCGAGTATTTTATGTCTTGCTATTTGCTTCGTTTATTATAATCATCACCGTTTTGTTATGAACGTCGTTATATCGTGAAGCATAAATTTGTTGAAATAGCATTTTTTGACAACCAATTTTCGCATTGGTGGAAAAATGAAAATTGTTCACTTAATATTAACCTACTAATCAATTAATTAATTTTTATCTATTTTCCTCGCAATTTATTATCTATCTATCTATCTATCTATCTAACTAGTTATTTACCTACCTACACACACAGGAATACATACATACATACATACATACATACATACATACATATATACATACATATATACATACATACATGCATGCATACGTATCTACTTATTTGCACCTCTAGCTACGTAACTATTTATATAACTACCAACCAAACCATCCAACATTCTATCTCTCTATCTATCTATCTATCTATATGTCTGTCTGTCTGTCTGTCTGTCTGTCTATCTATCTGCCTGTCTGTCTGTCTGTTTGTTTGTTTGTCTGTCTGTCTGTTTGTCTATTTGTCTGTCTGTCTGTCTACGTACGTACGTACGTACATACATACATACATATTTACATACATAATGTGCGCAGGTATATCTGTCAATATATTCACATACCTACCTACCTACCTACCAACCTACGTACTCTGCCTATGCACCCTCCCACCCATCCATCCATCCATCCATCCAGCCACCCAGCCAGCCAGCCAGCCAGTCAGCCAGCCAGCCAGTCAGCCAGCCAGCCAGCCAGCCATCTCGAATGAAAACATTGAACTGTGAAGCATGGGTTCTAAGAGTCTATAGATCTTTAACGTTCTTGCTCAAATCGTAAGGAATACATCTGGACTCTATGCCAACACTTTAATCAAGAAGAATTTGGGCATTCCTTATAGTGGCACCGTCGAACTCTTTTGCTCATCAAATACCAAGCGTAATGCTGAGATAGACATCATGCCGGCGCCTCATTGTAGCTTCAGCCGATGGCTGAAATTATTAGAGAATAAAAACACTCTTTCTTTCCTTATAGAATAGAAGTCATTCGACGACATCTTTTTGTTTGTGATTGGCTCTCCTGTTGCAGGTTGAATCTGTGAAATATTGAAATGATACCCCAAAATAAGAGGATACTGGAGAGCAGCATCATAAGAGGGATGAGTCTCTGAAACACGTTTAAGGTTTCCATCTCGAGCATGAATGAGAATATTACGATTGTCATGGGGATTAGCTACCATAACGATGGCTACTTCATTAGATGTGGGCTCATTAAAACGACGTACATGTTGACTATGAGGTAGTTTGTCAGCGCGGATAACAATTTGATAATCACCTTGAGGTTGTTGTTCAATAATTGGTTTAAAGGCTTCAACCAGGGTATTGTTGTCATGTAATATATTTTGAAATTGGTGAACAATTTTTAGATCCAAATTTCTGAAGTTTTGACACCCCCTTTGGGTTTGCTGCCCTACGTCACTCATAAAGTAAATCTGGAGGAACTTTGGTTGTTTAATTGTGGGTAACAGGGAACTAATGAGATGATAGACTTGCCCTTGAACTTTGAATGTCAGGATAAATCCATGTTCAACTATCTCCTTAGATGCACCAAACGGTGTCATTTGAAATGCAGAGTTGTATTGTCTGATATTGTTCAGAAAATTCTTTGACTGGATGGAAGTGCCTTCCAGAAGATCCATAAGAGGTTGAGGAGGAGCTGGTAGTGTTTGCAATCTTACCTTACCGCCCGAGCAGCACATGCCATTAGTTTCATTTGGAAACTTGAAAGCTTTGCAGAAACGACAATTTGAGTGTAACACACCAATTTGCACAAAATTATCATTTTTATAAGAATGGAATGGATCATATCTCAAAGCAGCTCCTGGAGTTGTGAAGAACGAATTTACATGTGGTCTATTTTTGAGAACTGTTGTATTGGAACTCTGTCTAATCTGGCGTGCTAAACGTTGCTCTAATGATTCAGCATTAAGTATTGCAGCATGCCTTAACTGATCTTGGGAAAGTCTCATCTCCCTTCTCTCTTGAGACTCCATTTGACGTGCTGCAGCATGCCTCTGCTGATTTTGAGAAAGTCTCGTCTCCCTTCTCTGTTGAGACTCTCGCCTTCGATTTTCTGCAATCGTCCTCGCTTTATACATGTTTCTGGAGAGATTACGTCTTTTCTTCGGCGTCATATTTGTTCAATATTGTAAACAAAAAATTATGAACATAGAAAAAAATATACATTAATCTCTATTTTTGTAAGTAGTTGTATGTATATAGTATGTCTGTATTTTTGTATGCGGTGTAAATTAACGAAATAGATGCAAATGAACGAAATAGAAGCACATGTATGGAACTGCTCATTTATTGGTAAATGACACAATGATTATTACAGAGAGACAAAGAATTTTATATTTTACCTTGCAGCCTTGCAACTGCTGCAATAATTATTAACTGGTAATGGAACAGTAAATATGTATTGTTTTAATGGAAATGAAAATAAAATTTCGTATTGACACTGGCCAGACTGCATTTCATCATATCAGTCGTCCACCGTGTCTATAACACAAGCAACACATAGCAAGGAGAAAGAGACAAAAATAAAATAACACGTGTTAAAATTTTTTTTTCTAAAAATGTTTAATGACGTTAATTGGAGTGTGGGGTTCGAGTAGACATCATTCCACCTTTTCATTTATCATTACCATTCTTTTTATTCGATTTTACTTTTTCCCCACTTTTGTGTTTTGTCTGTCCTTGTGCTGTCCCTTCTGTGTTTCGACCCTGTGTAGTTAATAAAAAAATCAAGTCGTCAGGTATGTATATGTACGTGTAGATGTGTGTGTGCTGACACTGGCCAGCCCTCGCTTCACGCATGTCAGTCGTCAGGTATGTGTGTGTAGATGTATATAGTATGTCTGTATTTTTGTATGCAGTGTAAATTAATCCCCCAAAATTACATGTTAACACTCTTGGGGGTCTCATAATATTACCATGTAAAATTTGATTTGATTTGGCTGAGCCGTTTGAGAATGCATTGGGAACAGACAGAGATACTTTATATATATATAGATAATATATATGTACATGTGTATGTGTATATATATATGTGTGTGTGTGTATATAAATATATATATATATATATATTTATATTTATATTTATATATATGCATAGATACATACATATAAGAAAGGCTCCGTTCAATATTTATACTTTGCCGATATTATTATATCACAGGAAAGATTATTTGATCCAGTATCAACAGAAGTCTACTGAATGAAGCACGCTCACACACCCAGGTGTGTGTGTGTGTGTGTGTGTGTGTGTGTGTGTGTATGTGTGTGTGTGTAAAGTACTTTATGTGGTCAATATTCCAGTGAACTTTTACAGTGCTATCTATTACAGCCTGCTATATCTCAAAGCAATTCACTTGTTCTTTTATTATGTATTTATGCCTGTGAACGATTTTCTGTTGCATTTAGTTTTTTTCTTTTGGTTTCACTTCATTTTTTTTTATATATATATAATCTATAGCTTGTCTAGCGTAACATGTGGAATGATAAGAGATGGACTGCGTACTTAATATTCAAATAAAGTAAATTCTCGGACTTCAATGAAACGGATGAGAGCCTGCTTCGGCAATAATTAATACACTTGCTTGTAGTACTACGAATGTTACTTTGCCACACATTTGGAGTGAAAAGTTTTGTATTTTTTATGCCTTCTCGATCACAGAATGTACGCTGTCGTTCATAATCTGACTGGGAACTGATTAAAAGAAACAACACCCTTTTGAAGTAAAGGTTCTGGGCCTCAGACTTCAAAACCCAGAACAATCCTGCAACATAACAATTGTGAATTGAAATCGACAGTCCATGAACTGTTAGTGAACTGTTGTAGATCACAAAAGTTGGCAAACATTTTTATTTTGTAAATGTTACTTCCATTTCTCTCTAGCAAGACCGCTGCCTCTGATGCGTGAATTAAGGTAAGTCATTGTCAAATCTGAAAACCAAAGGAAATTGTAAGAACATTCTGGTTGTTGAGTAAACAGATTTAACACTTCAGTGTCAATTTCTTGCCTATCTCTCAGCAAACAATTAGTAAATCGTTATGTTGATTGTAATATCACTGTTGCAAATACGTAATCAACAATTACTTTGTTATATGCAGTGAGCTCCGATTCATGTATACATAGTTTATTAATCCTGTGGCCATATTCCTTGCTAACAAAGCACCCATCATACGATGTTTTCATCAATCCCAATATAATTGCACCAATCATTCCCTGATATATGCAATACGGTTATATTTCATTTATAATGATATTTCTTATTTAATTCATTATTTCAGTTCATTTCATTCCTTTTAACAATCACACAGGGACAATTATTTTCCCTATCTTACATCGTCAACTTAGCGTTTCGCCGTGAAGCTGAAATCCTTTTCATTATGACGTGGTTAAAGGAAGAAGGACAGTTTCTATGTTTGACCTTCGCAGTGTCTTTGAAACTGGACTAAAAAGCAACGATCATGGACTGTTGCTAACTCCTGCTTTAATTTCTGCAAACAACCCAGCTGAAAGTCAATCAATATGTGTAAGCCAGCCAGAAAAAAGGGCCACCTCCCGAGATGTTATTTGTAACGCAGACCGAGCTAATGTCGTGTCTAACGACGGATCTCCGTTGGTCAAGCCCCTCTCCCACAGACCCTATCAGAAATAGGGTCACTATGCATGAAAACTTGAACCGATGTATCAAGATAGTGAATCGTCCTCACACAATAGATCTGGTTCGAATCCTTACAACGGATTTGACTGTTCAAAAGACACCCAAGAGCCAGTTAAGCCTATCGACCGATTAACTTTAAATATTTTTGACAAACAAGCCGTGTATTTCTATTCTTGATAAAGTCAATAATTACTCACTTTAGTGAT
>NC_068994.1:51650457-51651842 GCF_001194135.2 Octopus bimaculoides | reverse complement strand
TATATATATATATACTTATATATATATATACACACATACACACACACACACACACACACACGAACACACACACACATATATAACTTGTGTGAGTAGACGGTGTATGGCCGAATGGTTAAGAAGTTTGCTTCGCAACCACGAGGTCGCGTGTATTTATGCATATTTTTCCCATACAATTTCCTAATTTCAATTTCGAATTTCTAATCCTGTTTTGAATTTTACAGAAACGATTATCTCCTTTAATAGCTGTAAGCGTTAAGGGGAGCACATGCTTATGAAAAATATTATCATAAATGAAATATAAGCGAAATCTCATGCTTCAGTGAATTATGATGCAATTATATCGGTATTGATGAAAACATATCGTATGATAGATGCTTTGTTAGTAAGGAATATGGCGATAGAATTAATAAACTATATATACAAATCGGAGCTTTCTTGCATACAACAAAGTGATTGTTGATTATATATTTGAAATAACGATATTGTGATCGACATAACGATTCAGTAATTGTTCGCTAAAAGATAGGCAAGAAATTGATATTGAAATATTAAATCTGTTTACCCAACAACCATAATGTTGTACAGCTTCTAAGGATTCAAGATTTGACATGCACTGATTCTGTTTCAGACAAGAGAAGACGAGCGTCGAGCGAAATGAGTGCCGGACCTGATAGAAATAACAGTTAAATATATTCTTCTCTCTGAAAGCGGCGATCTGGCGGCGCCGTTAGCCACTAGCGTAGCTAGAGTGTGCGCCACTCGGGGCGGCCCTTCCGTTTGCCAACCCCCGGATCCCACAGAAAACACATATTGCCTACAGCAGATCCAAAAGTGGTGCCCCATTAAAAGTGCCGCCCGGGGCGAACCGCTTCTACCCCCACCAGCTATGCTAGTGTTCGCCACCGCCGCCGCCTTTTGTTTGTCCCCCATCACTGCTTCACGAGCATTGTTGCGCATACACGCGCACGCGCGCACAGTTATTCATAATCAGGAGAGCACTGTATCGGAAATTCCTCTCGTTCATAGACTGTCGAAGTTACTGAACATGACTCACGGACCATAATTGGCGTATGACAAAGACTATATCAGGAGACCTTGGTTTATCGCACTGTTCTTTCATGTATAAGGTCTCACTCAAAGTTTTCAGCGAATTCTTAATTAAAATATTTTGAAGTCGTTTCAAAGTCGGGATTAGAGCAAGTCTTATAAATGCCCACCTGAATATAAATACATATATATTTCTGTTAATGTACGTGGCTACACTTGTGTTTATGTCTCATCGTTTATATATTATATTTTATTTATTCCTATCTATCTATCTATCTATCTATCTATCTATCTATCTACTGATATATATATATATTTATATATATATATATATA
>NC_068994.1:51646716-51647932 GCF_001194135.2 Octopus bimaculoides | reverse complement strand
TATATATATATATATATATATACATACATACATACATACATACGTACATACATACACATATATACATACACATATATATATTCATGTATATATACATTCGTATGTATGTATATGTGTGTGTGCGTGCGTGCGTGCGTGTATGCGCGGTATGCGCGCGCGCGTGTGTAATTAGGGAAGCATAAAACGTCGTAGCAGGAATAAATCTCGATGAAAAACAAGAGATTCTTACAAAACGTAATGCATTTAACACCGCCAAGGACCATGAAAATAACTTTACTTCTAACCCTAAAAATAGGCTGATAAACTCGGCTAAATCTGAGATCGGATTAGTTAGCAAGAAAATCCTCAGGAAGATTAATAACAATACCAGGTTAGCTACCAACCTCACCCAGTGGAGTTATACTAATGCAGTTATATCTTGGTTTGGAAAAATAGCTAATAAAAGCAACACCAGATGTACCCAATTTGGTGCTGTACATTTTTATCCTTCCATTTCTGAAAAGTTATTAAGCAAGGCATTAGAGTTTTATAGAATTTACAATCCAACAGATGAGAATGATATAAAAGTTATAACTAATATACGCTAGGATAATTCAACTTTTATTGGTATGGGATTCGCCTAAGGTGAAACACCATACATATAGGAAAATAGTGGAAAACATTCACTAGTATTCTGAATAACCGCCCGATGTTCGTCCCCTCCGATATATATATTGGGTCTTTAAATACAGCACGTTCATAAAAGATGTTATTTCTGGAAGAATATCTCAGAAAATCACGGTCATTTTCATAGCGTTTTTTGATTGTCATAATAAATGACGAGATGCCGGAGCAGATTTCCGCCCCAACATCCGAAACTCGGAGTTTTATTATGACAACCGAATCATTGTCACATATTATTTTACAGGTATATATATATATATATATATATATGCTCCAATGAAGGAACCTTGGATCTAGGTTAGAAACCAGTTCTTTCTCTATTGGCGAGAAATCTTGAAATAAATTGAATAATGACATACGTACATACATACATACATACACTTACATTTACTCACTCACATACACATGCACACATACATATGCTTATGTGTATGTATGTATGTATGTATATATATCTATGTATGTATGTATGTATATATGTGTGTGTGTGTGTGTGTGTGTGTGTGTGTGTATAAGTATGTGTGTATAAGTATGTACATATACACACATTTAT
>NC_068994.1:51645758-51646444 GCF_001194135.2 Octopus bimaculoides | reverse complement strand
ATATATATGTATATTTGTGTGTGTATGTATGTATGTATGTATGTATGTATGAGATCATCACGTTAGTAATGTCCAAATATTGAGTCAGAAGAAACTTTTAAATTTCATTTTCTATTAAAATTCTAAAATTCACTCATTAGCATAATCCCTTTCATTATGAATGACCGTCTTCCGACGATTTCTTTATACCATTTGTGTAAAATTCTTTTGGTTTGCTGAAAAAGATTATCGAAACGGTAGTTTCCGCTTCATTTGTTTTAAGAACTAGGCCATCAAGAATGATTTTGTAAACGTTGGGACAGAGGTGGTAAACTGATGGAACAAGGCTCAATGCCCAAGGAGGGAGTAGAAAATTTTTCCCAACCGAGGCTTTCAGATTTACCCAAAGTGATCTATGCTATATAGAGCCATGTATTTTCATGATTATTGTGAAGGCGCGTGGCTTAGTGGTTAGGGCATTCGGCTCATGATCGTGAGTTCAATTCCCGGCGACGCGTTGTGTTCTTGAGCAAAACACTTCATCTCACGTTGCTCTGCGACCAACTTAGACACCTGGCACGTGGTACACAGTGCACCTGCTTAGACAAAATCGATTTGATGGAGGGAGGGAGCTAATGTGCGGTTCGAACATTCGATCACTATAAACCAATCATTTGTGCAGGTCGTTCGGCAAAAGCTGAACGTTC
>NC_068994.1:51643158-51645277 GCF_001194135.2 Octopus bimaculoides | reverse complement strand
CAACGGTTTCTACATCAATTTAACCAATCCCAAATTGCTTGACCAAGTAAACAATCATATTGGGTCATCTCACAAGTAATGTCCGAAATCTGATATCCGTAAATTGTTTAGCTTTGTCTATTTTTATTAAAAACAAAAAAACCCTGAATGACAACTATGAATTTACACAAGGTCATGTAACAGATCAGGTCAGACGAAGGAAGTGGGTGTACGATTGCGTAATCTTTGATTGATTCAGCAAATAGAATGCGATTGTCGCGACAGCAACGCTTTTGAACCATGCCTACTCGATCAGCAACAGCAACGTGCCAGCGAAGAAACTTCTACGCTGGTCGATTGATCTCCTAGAAATAACAGACGTTTAACCCTCAAATTACATTCTGCTCGTCTCGTATAAAATGGGTTGAAATAATCAGATATAATCCTAGATGCTTAATGCTGGAGAAAAGGACGGAGTGGTGGTCATTACTGGGATACCTCACTGGGACGCCTAGCTGGGACGCCTTGTTGAGACGTCTTGCTGGGACACCATGCTGGGACGCCTTGCTGGGACGTCTTGCTGGGACGTCTTGCCGGGATGCCTTCCTCGGATGTTATTCGAGAAATTGACCTGGCATAAACAACAACGACTGCAACAGCAGTAACTATTTACAAATCTTCATTTCGTCAAGTCATTAATGTAGTTCACACATTTTTGATAATGTGTATTAGTCGTCTTCTTTATTCTATAAAGACTTAGCTTTTTCTAGTTGAATGCAAATTATTATTATTATTATTATTAATATTATTATTATTATTATTATTATTATTATTATTATTATTATTATTATTATTATTATTATTATTATATCATAACAATTGCATTTGAAACTAGCCTTCTGCGTCAAAAGAATAGACGTACACTTAAGCTGTCAGTGGTATTTTGACATAATTGAACAAACGAAAAGCTTGAATTAAGTTGGCGCACGAAGACGTAAAAGGTTGACAGTACCAAAACAAAATGAACCAATGGGAACACAACAAGTGGCATTGTCACGAACCAATCAAAAGCAAGTTTCATTGCGTGTTACCGTAGACATATAATAAGTAGTTTAAATAAATTCGTACGTGGGTTAGTTATGGGTGAACGGGACTACGAGAAAACATTACTGACCGTGGCGTCTGGTTATTCTATCTTTTTCATTCATCTCAGTTATTAGAATATGGCCATGCTGGGGCACCGTCTTTTGGGGGTTTTAGACGAACAAACAGACAGACCCCAAAATTCATTATTTATTTTAAAGTCTGCTATTTACTCTATTGGCGATAAGTGAAAATCCACAAAGTAGAAACAGTACTGTACTGTATTTTTTTTAAATCACTTTTTATAACTTGCATATATTTATTTTATTATAAATGCAAAACAACACCACGGAGAAATCGACGTTGGTTTAAATAATAGACCGCGATAGGTGAATCTCCGCGATAGGTGAATCTCGATTGGTCAACTGCGATATCGCGAGTGATTACCCTATTCGTGGGACAGGTTATGCCGGATCTTTCTGGACACAGCCGCATCTGATTGGCTGAAATTCCAAAAATGTTTTAGGCTCGTAACATCTTTATTTTTAACTAGCTGATCACGTGCCGTCAATAATGGCGGCTAATTGTAATATTTTATATATAAATGAGGTATAAAATAAGGTACGTAATAGGGTACATAATAATCACACATACAAACATTCATAAAGCATTGGTCGGCCCAGGGCTATTCTAGAAGACATTTACCCAAAGTGCCGTGCTGTGGGACGGAATCTGAAACCACGTGGCTGCAAAGCTAGCTTCTTAACCAAACAGCCACGCCTGCGCCCACACAGAGTCACGCCTTCTGAACAAAACCGTGGTTCCGCCTATACACAGTCACGTCTGTGTCTAGTCATGCCTGAGCATCCGGATAGAATTATTTTTAAAAGAATCGGATCTGGTGAGCGAAACGGAAAAGATGCGGTGTAATACATTCCTTGTTGTTGCTTTTAATAAATACATCATCAATAAACTCACTTCCTTATGAACTAGATATCGTGGCAAACTACAATACAATGGAATGCGTGAAAGAGTCAGGAGGTAGCCCTGTTGATCG
>NC_068994.1:51635122-51643148 GCF_001194135.2 Octopus bimaculoides | reverse complement strand
TTACAGGTACAACAGAAACAGGAAGTAAGAGTGAGAGAAAGTTGTGGTGGAAGAGTACAGCAGGGTTCGCCACCATCCCCTGCCGGAGCCTCGTGGAGCTTTTAGGTGTTTTCGCTCAATAAACACTCACAACGCCCGGTCTGGGAATCGAAACCGCGATCCTATGACCGCGAGTTCGCTGCCCTAACCACTGGGCCATTGCGCCTCCACCCTTATGAACTAGATATCGTGGCAAACTACAATACAATGGAATGCGTGAAAGAGTCAGGAGGTAGCCCTGTTGATCGATCGTCAAATTAGAGATGTGGAATGTTTTCAGTTTCACCTCTGTCATTCTGATGCTGTCAGAGACGTATGTTTCATTAAAGCTCGACTGTTAATGCTTCACATGCAGAATAAGTTGACTATAAGTTTATGCCTATAAACATAATGATTTCCTAATATCGTTGTGACATTCTTAACATTGACTAAACTACTGGAAAATTCTACAGATTTCAAGTTCTAGTCCAAAAATTAATCGCACCATCTCGTTACTTACTCTTTTTTTGTGTGTGTGGAATGGGTAGGGGGTGAGACCTAACAACCTAACATTTAAAACAGAGGTATGACAAGAGGGATAGAAGGTGCAGAATGTCCTTGCATACAGGTGTAAAGGGACACAAGAAATTTCCTTTGGTCTATCATTCTTGTTAATTAAAGGTGGGAGTCACCAAAACTATTTTACCCACTGACGCCGAGAACCTCTCTTATTAAATTTTAAAAAATAAGAATAGATGTCCAAAGAAACTAGCAATTGTCTGTGTCAGCAAAAAGTACACCAGAAGACATTCACAAATACACACACACACACACACACACACACACACAAATACGCGCGCTATTCATTGTGTTCGTATGCGTGTGCGTATAACAAACAAAAGTAAAGTATTTGTAGAAATTCTTTCACTTCATAACCTTACAATAGAAAAGATTAACTCAAACTTGACCTCGAAGTAAGATTATTTTTATTTTTGCTTCCGACATTTGGCATAAAGCAACTTGATTCTGATATTGGAAATATTTTATTTCCATCACAAGTTCATGTTCAATGTTCATCTGCTTTGTCTCATAGAGCTTCTTAGTTCCATTTTTATAACTTCGAGTTTTATTTTATTTATTTACATATTCCGAAATAACCTTTCTATAACTGAAATGTGTAACCAAATAATAAAGTAAGACAACTTACGACTTCTATATTAAAAAAAAAAAAAAAATGGACGACTAGACTCTTAAATGGTTGTTCGTTCAGCAGGCGGTAAATAAGATGTTCCCTAGATTCTTGCTGAAAGCAGCAAGGTTGCTGTTTCTCAAATGATCGTTATGTAACGAGTTCCTTCTCTTAGACCTTCTTCCAATATCTATGTGGCAATCTGTTATATGATTAGAAGGTTTCTTTACAATATATTCTAATGCCAATGACATCAAATAGACAAAAGAATCCAAAATCTTTCATTGAATTTTCTATCGAGACTGGAACGGGATTGGTAAAATAGTTTTCAATGACGACTAGAAATATTTCATCTTTAAACATTTGAGATGGAATTTGTGTCTCAATACCTATAATCTATAATACTAGTTGTAGATCAATAATAATCTCTAGCACCGATAGTAGACAACACATCACATTTGCGATTTTGCTTGTGTTGTCTTCGGATTACTGGTTGATATCTATTTCAGTGAATAATGTCTTTGGCTGTTTTGCTCTATATCTAAATAAAAGCGGTGGGGGAAGAGAACAAACTTGATTACATCCAAATTCAGACTCCGTGACAGGCGTGACTATCATTAAGAATTTCCTTTCCCAATCATGAGAAGTCATGACTTTCCCAGAGAAATTTTACTAGCGGAACTAAACTGCATCTGTGTTCTGGAGACGGGGAAGTCTTCTCGAAATTTAAAGGAACTATGAAATTTTCTTTTTCTTTTGTGGGGTAGGAACCCATCGTATTCTCTCAGGCTTCTCCTACTTGGCCATCCGGACTCCATACCGATCTACTAGCGTACATCCGCTTCTCATATAGCGCGGCATAGTACGATGGCTAAATGTGTCCTCCTCAAAGCGTGTGTAAAGTTGTGTCTAAATCTTGAAAAGCAGATATACAAACTAACACTAGCTATTTCAAATCGCCGAAACGCATGGTCCCACAATATGACTAATGCACAAGCCAACGAGGGAAGACACTATGTAGCTAGAAATAGCAGCCAGATCTCTCTTTCTCTCTCTCTCTCTTTCTCTCTCTCTCTCTCTCTCTCTCTCTCTCTCTCTCTCTCTCTCTCTCTCTCTCTCTCTCTCTCTCTCTCTCTCTCTCTCTCTCTCTCTCTCTCTCTTTCCCTTTCTTTCAAATTTTCATTCTACCATCTTAAAAAACAGACACAGTTTGGATATTATATTTCTGAATATTTACACAGACGGGATAGTCACGACCGGAACACAAGAACAACTTTGAACACAGATCTGTTCAATCATGGCTGACCCCGTGCTCAATAGCAGTAGCGATGACGATGACGATGACGACGACGACGACGACGACGAGGACGACGGTGATAACAGCAACAACAAATAACAACACGTAACCATTATTACCGTTTGTCTGACCAGCCATTGTTGGAAATCAACTCAACGTGTATTTTTTATATTTATCTGAAATGTCACACGGGACAGAGTGGTTGTTCAGTTTCTTTATTCTTTCTTTCTTTATTTCAGATAGAGTGTATATTTATTTTGGACGACATTATTCAAAAATGCCCTGCAGTGGATTGTGAGCTCAGAATGGTTTCACTGCTACTTTATGCTTGCAGCGCTTTTGAGTCCGGTGCTACTGTCGGAACGCATACCACAAGGTATCTCGTTCGCTGTTCTAGCAGAATGGATGAAAGGTAAAACTGACGCCGGCGGGATCTGAACCCAGGGCGCAGAGAGTTAGAACAAAAAACTACGCAGCATTCTACCCATTGCTCTAACGACTACGAATTCGCCGCCTTCGTAAGAATATTGCTCTAACTTAAGTAACGTTTGACTTATTCAAAAAATAGTCATTCCATTAATAGTCATTTTAATCTTTCTGGCAATCTATATCTCTTCAATCTGTTCGTTTCCGTTTCAGCATCTCATAAGAAGCCATTAAAAGAACGACGTTATCTTGTAAATATTTTCATCAAACTGTAAAGAGAATTTCTTGTATTGACGTGAATCGACCAATCCCTCATCAACGGCTCGTATTATTTTATCGATTCTTCAGGCAAATGTGGAGCTACTTAAGGGAACAGACTTTCTTTCTTTCTTCATCACTCGTATGTTTTTTTTTTAACTTCACATAATATTATGGACACGAAATGCCAGATAAACGACTCATCAAGGCTATAAACATTTCCAGTTCCAGTGATTACCTTACTAATTTCTGAAATATTAATTACAAGACGCCTTTCTAATTTTTAGGACGTTTGGTTAATTTCAGTCTTATTACAGTGTTGGTCTTTTCTCGAAATTGTCTTAAAGCATTTTGAAGAATTTAATGAGTTCATCTTTATTCTGTAGTTTTGAGCCATCTAATTGTGCTTTCAGCTTGCTTGTCTTCATCCTTCTATTAGGAAATGTAACTATGTCCATCATTCACATTGAAATGGGGTTTGCGGAAATGCAATGAACCCATTAGATACATATTCCTCAGGATGGTACTGGCATTTTGTCTTCGCCAAGGAAATCGTTATTTCTAAAAATAATCAAAAAATAGTCATGTGAGACTTTTTACAAAGAAATTGATAAACATATCCCGAACCATGAATATGTCTATGTGTCTTACGAGAGAAAAGGAGGGTTTTCTCGTTGCTCTCTTAGAACCAGCAAAAGGAAACCCTAGCTGGCATCTAGGCTACCACTTCGTATAGAGAAAAGAGCAAAGCCTACGATACTGCCAGCCTAACTTTCAAAACCGAGAATGGGGCTTGGATATGGGCAGAAATTATGCGTGACACATACGCTAAGAAGTTTGTTCCCCAGTATATAGGACAGCATAATACAGGAGTGATAGCCAGGATCATAGAAAGTGACGTTAAATTCATTGTCACTTTGTAAAACAATATGGGTGAGTAATAAGAACACAAGTAGCAAGATATTATACGAGCGGTTGTCGTCATCATTCATCAGGACCATAAAGCCACTTTGGAGCGATGCCTCGTTGTGGGCACTGAATCAAGAGGAATAACACTGATAGTACATGATTACAAGTTCAATTGTAACACTTGTGACAGCAAAAATCACTTAAAGGTCTTCTGCTCTGAGCAGCTTGAAAAAGAGGGGGAAAAGCCCACCAGGTCCCAGAGCCTGCTATCCTCACTGCATTGCTAATCACATTACCGATTGCAGCTCCGAAGATGATTAGTAAACTCGACACGCCAACGATTCCTGGAGAATACGAGGGCACTATCTTTCGCTCAACAACACAATCTCTGTTATAATTTTTTAAATGGAATTTCGTGTCTCGTACCAGAAGTTAGCGTGACTGAAACGTTTTTGACGATGCAAGATTTCAGCAAAAGGCACTTGCTCGATGCACACCAGGATGGGATCGAACCTAGAACAACATGATTGTGAAGGTCAACAGTGTTGTCATTTTAAGGTTCAACGATACAACCAAATTGAGGGAAACAGTCTGAAAAAAAAAAAAATCCTCAGATTTCTGCCATGTAATGGTGTTGATCCAACCGTCTGTTCTCTGAGCCCACTAAATTTGTAGCCATATTCCTATGTTACAAATCTTTGCTATCATCATGAAAATGGATTACAGAATCGGTTAAACATATGATTACTTCACAGTATGATGCATTTATGTTGGAACCCAATCAACTGAAGAATACAACCAAGGAAATAGCCGTGACAGCTAAATTCAGTTCAAGGTCGTTGTGGTTGACATGAAACCGGAGATAGAACCCTTCTGCTGGCGAATGCTAATTCAGTCCTCGTTGCTCCACTCAAGCGAAGCATACAGGTCAAGGAGCGAATCGCTTGTGACCCTGAGACACCTGTTGAAGATACGGAAGGATTTCCAATATTGCAATACCTTTAGTCATCAACAGGTGAAGAGCTTGCGATATCTTTATTGTCGGTGGATCTTACAGTGTCTGCCTAAGGCAATGCATCTCTGCCACGTTCCTTTTATTTCTTATTTCAAATCCTACACTGTGTGAGAGTGTGGGGGGAAACGGACAAAAGATATCAGTATAAACTCATCAAATATAAAATATTTATTGCCCACAGGTGGGGGGGCTAAACATAGAGGGGACAAACAAGGACAAACAAAGGGATTAAGTCGGTTACATCGACCCCAGTGCGTAACTAGTACTTATTTAATCAACCCCGAAAGGATGAAAGGTAAAGTCGACCTCGGTGGAATTTGAACTCAAAACGTAACGGTAGACGAAATACCGCTAAGCATTTCGCCCGGCGTACTAACGATTCTACCAGCTCATCGCCCTTATCAAATATAAAATATTCTTTTCTAATCTAGGCACAAGGCCCGAAATTTTAGGGGAGGGGGCCAGTCGATTAGATCGACCCCAATACGCAACTGGTACTTAATTTATTGACCCTGAAAGGATGAAAGACAAAGTCGACCTGGGCGGAATTTGAACTCAGAACATAAAGACAGACGAAATACCGCTAAGCATTTCGTCCGACGTGCTAATGTTTCTACCAGCTCACCGCCTTATCAAATATAAGATATTTATTTCTTTATTGCCCACACGGTGGGGGTAAACATAGAGGGGACAAACAAAGGGATTAAGTTGATTACATCGACCACAGTGCATAACTGGTACTTATTTAACCAATCACGAAAGCGGAATTTGAACTCAGAACATAAAGACAGACGAAATACCGCTAAGCATTTCGCCCGGCGTGCTAACGTTTCTGCCAGCTCGCTGCCTTAATCAAATATAAAATATTGACAATAGTCTGGAGTTATATTTGGATAAAAGCCGAATATAAGAATGACTACGTCACGTTCACTTAACTGGCAAGCTCTGAGTCTCTAAAAGAACTCAAAGGTTATTTTTAGTCACATCAATTTTGTTTCCATTGTTAAGAGAGAACATTACTCAGATACACCGTAATTAAAAAGAATCGCTTCGTAACCACGCGGCTTTTGGCTCGATCGCACAACTTGACAGCCTCGGCAAATGTCAACTACCATTGGCTAGAATTGCTCGATGGCTTGTGATAGGAATTTAATTGAGGGGAAACTGTACGGAAGCCTGTCACACATACATTTGTATACTTATATAAACACTCTGTCAAGATAAGATATCAATGAATTTGCGAAAGCGGAGAATCTTTGAAAAAAGTTAAACCTGTAATGCATGTGTGTGTGTGTGTGTGTGTGTGTAATATATTATGTATAATAAATGTATATATATATAATATAGATATATTATGTATAATATGTGTGTGTATATATGTGTGTGTGTATGTATGTATGTATATGTCATATGTGTGTGTGTGTGTGTGTGTGTGTGCACATGCTCGCCTCCCCGCCAATTTTATTGGGGTCGGGTGTTTCTCATTTATGAAGGTGGATCCACCGTTTGCAGTCTAATTTGGGGAAAATATACAAAATTTAAATGAATGTAATGTCTAATAATGAATAACATTTGTATATTATAGTATAAATATTATATCATGTAATCTTTTTGATAATCATATTTGTATGAAGATGAGGAAGCGATATTTCGTCCAAACCAGTCGAACTCATTTGTATGTGAGTGTGTGAGTGTGTGTGCAGTGTATGTGTGTGTGTGTGCGTGTGTGTGTGTGTTTATACATACATACATACATACATTTATACATACATATGTAACAAGAAAATTTAACTTAGAAATTGAACCCGGATCACTATATCCGATGCAAAAAAGCAGCTGAATAATACGATCACGATTCGTTAGAATATTACTAGCGTCATCAAAAAATCTGAGTACTCAAGGTTTTGTGTGGAACCGGATCTTACAATAGTTTCATCTTCGGTGCGCTTTTTCTAACCAAGATCGCCACTATATGTTTAGCGCATTTTAACCACTACTGACAAACGGCAGATGGCACTCATCAGACCGAACACAGAGACGGCAGTCAACATGCAGTAACAGAACCAGTAGCAGGCTAGAGCGCGATTACAACATAAAAACAATGGACGGACGGCGACCTCAGCACACAATGATCAGCTAACATCACGTTAGCGGCTACTATCATATCTAGGCCAAGAACAATAAGCTTCGAACTGTGTCAGTGTTTGTCATTCGTAGTAAGTACATTTTTTGTATACGGTAAAAAGAAATATTTTTTTTTATCAAAAATCTCAAACAGATTTCTATGTTCTTTATCGTAACTCATACATATAAACATACCTACACACACACACACACACACACACACACACACACACAAATGCAACACCGCATTTTTTTCACAGTTCTATATCTAAGGGATGAGGAATTATGCACATTATTCACATTATTTACATTTGACGGATATTTGTCCTCATCGATTCATGCGATTCCAGGCAGTGACCTGAATAATAATAATAATAATAATAATAATAATAATAATAATAATAATAATAATAATAATAATAACAACAACAACAACAACGACATAGAAAAATACCTTAGGAATGAGAACCCAGATTCGAAATTTCCCCAAGACACCTGATGAAGGCTGGAGGGTATATCAGCCGAAACGTTGTGTTAACAAACAAGACGAGGACAAATATTCGTCAAATGTAAATAATGTACCGCATTTGCAGTACCACTTTTCCTCAAGCCTTACTGGGTTGCCAGTTTCTCCGAACCAGAGATGTTAACCTTCCAACTTCTTAATTATACATCTCCTGTGTCTCTAAAACTTTTTAGACTACTAGAACTTTAAAGTAAATAAATGAATATTAGTTTCAAATTTCGGCACAAAGCCATCAATTTCAAGGGAGGGGGAATGAGTCGATCA
>NC_068994.1:51632823-51635075 GCF_001194135.2 Octopus bimaculoides | reverse complement strand
ATTTTATCGACCCCGAGAAAAAAGAAATGAAAGGCAAAGTCGACCTCGGCAGAATTTGAACTCAGAACGTGAAGATGCATGAAGCATTTTCCGTGGCGTCCTAACGATTCTGCCAACTCACCGCCTTAAAGAAAATAGATATTAAATTTACTGTCTTTACTTAAATAGAATCTTTTCTATTCTAGGCACACAGCCGAAAATTTTTCCGGAGGGGGCCAGTCGATTACCTCAACCCCAGTACGCAAGGAGGGGGCCAGTCGATTACCTCGACCCCAGTACGCAACTGGTACTTAATTTATCGACTCCGAAATGATAAAAGGCAAAGTCGACCTCAGCGGAATTTGAACTCAGAACGTAAAGACAGACGAAATACAGCTAAGCATATCAACCGGCGTGCTAACATTTCTTTGGGTACCTGTACATTATTATTAATGGTATAGGTTTATTAATACTGCACTGTGCAAGGAAGTGCACTGTACAGGTATCTGTATAAGTGGGACAGGATTAATTGAATAAGATTATTAAACAAAAAAATAAAATTAATTACTTTAAGATAATGTTATAGCACTAATACTCTCTAATTGGTAAGATTTAGAATTTTACTAATCACAATGATCTGGAAGATGAATGCTTTTATAATTGCTGTCCATTCCGTAATTAATTATTTCATCATGATTTTCTGATGCCATGGATGGCATACCTGGGGTACTTGCAATTGAAGCAACAGGATACACATTATTATTGGCTATTTTTAAAAAATATTTCATCGAAACGAAGTCGCTTCATGTTCTCTCTTTTTATTTTTCCATGTGCAATTTTTCATGCAACGACTCTAAGTAAATTCATTGGTCCCTGTTGTGGTCTGTTGCACTACCCTTTTAATTACTTCCCTTTCCCACTCAGTTAACCTGTCATGGTGGAGGCGCAATGGTCCAGTGGTTAGGGTAGCGGACTCGCGGTCATAGGATCGCGGTTTCGATTCCCAGACCGGGCGTTGTGAGTGGTTATTGAGCGAAAACACCTAAAGCTCCACGAGGCTCCTGCAGGGGATGGTGGCAGACCCTGCTGTACTCTTTCACCACAACTTTCTCTCACTCTTACTTCCTGTTTCTGTTGTGCCTGTAATTCAAAGGGTCAGCCTTGTCCCACTGTGTCACGCTGAATCTCCCCGAGAACTACGTTAAGGGTACACGTGTCTGTGAAGTGCTCAGCCACTTGCACGTTAATTTCACGAGCAGGCTGTTCCGTTGATCGGATCAATTGGAACCCTCGACGTCGTAAGCGACGGAGTGCCAACAACAACATTAGAGCTAATTTAGAACGGTCAGTTTCTTGGTAGCAAGTTTGTGAAGGAAAGCAATTGTTTAGTTCATCATCCCTTAAATCTTACGAGGGTCTCGCAGATCTTGATTGTCCTTAGATATCGTGATCATTTCTAGCGCACGAACTGAGGAGATGCACTCTCTGTCCAAGGACCCAAATTTAACCATACTTTGCTCCAGGCAATTTGCTCCAGGCAATTTGCTCCAGGCAATTTGCTCCATAAATATCCTGTAGCTATGAAACTGAAAATGTACCTTTGGCACTAGATTTGCAAACACCTTACCCCTTAATCAAGAGATATTTTCCTTCCCCTGTATTTCTCGAACCACAATGGCATTCAGAGGACAGCTGGTTTCCAAAACAGAGTATATATTTTTCTTGTAATCCTACACAATGCCTGACCGGCTGTGTTATAACCTGGCGGTTGTTTTAATTTTTAAGTTCTATCAATATTGTCTTGACCCATCGGTTTCAATATAGTCAACTCTGTTTGCAAGTAATTTGCTTTTTCTAATTCTGTTTCATACTGTTCCGGTTACCGCGACATGTCTCATGAGATGATAATATCTGGAAGACATTCTCTCGCAGTCGTTAATAACGTGGTTGATGTGTTCAATTTTAATTTTGCACAGCCTACATTTATTGCCCGTCATTGTGTACGTACGTACGTACGTATGTATGTATGTATGTATGTATGTATGTGTTTGTGTGTGTATGTATGTATGTATGTATGCATGTATGTATGTAAAAGTATATACGTATGTGTATATATGAGTGTGTGTCTCTCTTTCTATGTGTGTCTCTGTCTCTGTCTGTCTGTCAGTTTGTCTATTTATCTCTCTCTCTCTCTCTTACTATATCTATCTATCTATCTATCTATCTATCTATCTATCTATCTATCTATCTATCTATCTATCTATCTATATATA
>NC_068994.1:51623353-51630853 GCF_001194135.2 Octopus bimaculoides | reverse complement strand
GTGAAATTTCTTGGACATTTATGAGGACATATACATCGTCACACACGACTCGAACCGGGAGCCTAACTACGATCCTTCCGCAGCTCCTACATAGCCTTACCTGCCATCTTGGGTCTTCTGGATACCAAAACCTCTTACATGTGCGTGCGCGCGCGCGCGTGTACGTACGTGTGTAAGTGTGTGTGTGTGTGTGTGTGTGTGTGTGTGTATTAATAAATGAACATGTAGCATCGCAATGCAAGTAGACCCCCATGGTTAAAACATAAGGCTGACTGACTCTGCAGAATGTAGAACCGATGAAGAACTCAACTAGTTTCGCCGGTCATTACCAGCTCATCAGAAGCAATTTTTTTTCTTTTTCCTTTTTCATTAGTACCCCCCCCCCCCAAAGTGGGTGGTGGAAAATTCTGTATGGACACTGAGGACACTGGGGACAATAGATACATCTTTTTTTAATTGCCATAACTTTCAGGAATGTGTGTGAGTGTGTGTGCGAATCCTCCAGTCATATTCTTTTCTACTCTAGGCACAAGGCCCGAAATTTTTAGGGAGGGGCTAGTCGATTAGACCGACCCTAGTACGCAACTGGTTCTTAATTTATCGACCTCGAAAGGATGAAAGGCAAAGTCGATCTTAGCGGAATTTGAACTCAGAACGTAAAGACAGACGAAATACTGGTAAAATCATCCAGTCATACTAGTGGTCGAAATGTCTTGACATTCCATATTATATTGATGAAATGGCGTATGTACAATTGATCTTTTGATGGCGTAATTTTTATGATGTATTTAATTTAGTTGAGTTGTAGCAAAGGAACGTTTATAGTGGTGCTAAAAGAAACGGGGCAATAGTTAAAAAAAGTTAGGAAATCCCGGCTTACATTACCCAATCTTCAAAAGTGTGAGACACGGAGAGCGAGAGAAAGAGAAAGAGAAAGAGAGAGAGGTGCACAGCTTACTATGGTTTAGGAAAAAATGCCACGAACAACAGACACTGTTTTTGCTTATTTGCTTATCAGTCTATTCGTTAGCCTCGCGAATTAATTAACAAAAGTCCCGAGACAACGCGTTTTTTGATAACTTTGTAAATAATTTTGCGTGCGGATGTGTAATAAACATACATTTAGCTTCGTTGTGTAAACACACACTGTCTTTCTCTCTCTCTCTAGGCTTTCTAAAGGCTAATGTATGTTTATAAAATATACGCACGTAAATTAAATTTACACACTTACCCATAACACGCACTCTTCTTTAAATAAAACGTAATGAAAGAATGAGACAGAGATAAACAGATTGATAGGCAGAGAGGTAGATATTAAGAGATACAGAATAAGCATGAAAATACATGTTATGTACATATATATATATATATATGATGGGAAGAAAGAAAGATACTTAGGGGAGAAAGAGAAAGACAGAAATATGAAGATAGAGGAAAAGAAATATAAAAGTTAAATGATAGCAAGGATTATGAGCAAGTAGGGACGAAAGAGACTGAGAAGTCGCAGATTTGAAGAGTCAAATAGAGTCATACTTGGAGAGAGAAAGATATAGTAATTGAGCGAAATAACTAATAGAGTGAGGGAATAAGGGAAGAGAGAGAGAGAGAGAGAGAGAGAGAGAGAGAGAATAAGAGAGTAAGAAAGAGAAAGTGAAGGTGAGGAAGAAGTAGATAAGAAAGAAAGGGGGTGAAAAAGAGAGTTAGGAGGGAACGAACAGAGAGAGACCGAGAGGGAGAGAGAAAGAGAAAGGAGTTAGAAATACAAGAAAGAAAGGGAGAGAGAAAACAACGGAGATAGAGTGAGCAAGAGAGAGAGAGAGAGAGTGTGTGTGTGCGTGTGTGTGTGTGAGAGAGAGAGAGCGTGTGTGTGTGTGTGTGTGTGAGAGAGAGAGAGAGAGAGAGAGAGAGAGAGTGTGTGTGTGCGTGTGTGTGTGTGAGAGAGAGAGAGCGTGTGTGTGTGTGTGTGTGTGAGAGAGAGAGAGAGAGAGAGAGAAAACAGTCGCGACTACAAGAAAGGGAGAGAGAGAGAGAACGAGAGAGAAAAGCGAACAACAGACAGAAATGGAAAGATAAAAACAGAGAACGGGAGAGAAAAAGAGAGACCGAAAGAGAAAGAGAAAGAAAGAGATAAACAAGCACTGAGGTATAGACTAAAGAGAAAGAAATTGAAAGAGAGAAAGAGAGAGAAAGAGAGAGAGAGAGTGTGTGTGTAAATAAGAAAACGAAAGAGAAAAAGGGGAAGGAAGAACTACACGATCGATTGGTGGAACTCTTCAGTTGATGGTGAACACATTCAGTCGTCTGATGAAGTGGCATTACACAAGTGTCGGCCACTCACTTCACCTAACAGTGATACATATATATATTTATTTTTTACTTCTCTCCACCACTAGATCACCTATATATATATTTGCGGGTGGAAACTTCTACCCTTGATCTGTCCTATTTTGTTGTTGTTATTCCCTTTGTTATTTCTTTTCTCTACCCTTCCGTTTACTTTCTCCTTCGTGCCCCTCCCCTCATCTCTTTCTGTTGTTGCACGATTATAGTTTCAACTGGTTATGTTACACTATGCGGTCCGGTTGACTGTGACAGCCTGCTCTGCTCCATACATCTATCTAGCCATGATATAGGTAAGTCCATGAACATATCAACTCTTCTTATTTTCTTTTATATTCCTTGTCATTCTTGTACTCTTTCATGTATGTATATATATATATATACATTCATAATTCTTAACACTCGCTCTTTCATTCGCGCTTTCTCTTCGTATCTTACTGCTGAATATGTATGTATACGTTGGGGATGTATATATATATATATATATATATATATATATATATATATATATATATATATATACATATATACACATATATATATGTATATATGTATAAACCTGTCGGTAACAGGCTTACGAGTCAACGAGGTGTAGAAATAGCAGCCACCAAAATTTTCATCAAATTTCACCTTAACGTGTGTTAAAAGAAAACAAAAAAGAGAACCACATTGGACAAAGTAGACCTAGCAGACCTGTGCTTGAAAACAAGATGGGATGGTCATAACTGGAACGCTTTTGACGATAGATCTGCTCAGTTGGCGTGCACTTGGGGCTAAAACAACAAACCAGAGAGTCGTCTCAACACGATCGCTCGATTTGTTAGAAATAACAGCGAAATCTCTCTCAGATTTCATCGCTACTGTTTTTAAAAAGAAGAAAATTTCACATTTGAGACATAATGTAGTTTTAGTCGAAAATGGGATGGTCACATTTGAAATACCTTTGATCAAAGGTGTACTTGATCACGGCTTACCTGAGGCTAAACATGAAATGTTTGCGTTAATGTCAGACACAATAGTGTTTTGGATGTGTGCTGTTTTTTTTCTAGCACAAAGCTATTTTTCCTTTATAAGTTATGTATAATCAATCAATCCAGTTGATTCTCTTATCCCAAGTATATTACAATGATTTATTGTCATCGATACCCTGCCGACGGAGGCGTGATTGAGAGGGCGTGTGTAGTGTGTCGTGAGCTCAGAGCATGGTGTGTCGACACCGAATATAATGAAGTCGGTCCAGAGGTGTATGGCTTCTACCAGTAGTCCTACCTTTCTGTATGAACCAATGAGGGAACCTGAACATGGTTGTTCGGCATGTTAGAAACAACAGCCAAATCTTTCTCTAAATCTCACACTATCTTCTTAAGCCTTTCTTAAATATATTTCTTATGATATACATCGTCTAGTTGATTCTATTTATTTCAGATATAACCGGAAATTTGGTAGAATAACTTTTTTTAAAAAAAATATTTTATTTAATATTATGAGAGAAGGTTATGTTATAGATGTGAAACATTTATACAATGAGAAGTTTTATATCGCACAACCAACCAGAGGCAGCCAGTCTGAATCCGGTTGTTTACCAAAAGGAAGTAGTGGTGGGGAGATAAGTGAGACATTAGATAACACACGTCCTAGACGAGCCCCAACAATCGAGATGGTCATGATCAGAGCGCTTTTGGTCGTAAGGCTATGCTAGGATTAAGCAATAACCACACTATTCATCCTTTATGAAAATTGTATGTGTGTACACACACTAACTATCAATACACACACACACACGTGTGTATGTGTGTGTGTGTACACATACATGTCTAGAACGGGGGGGGGAGGTAGGATGGCAGAATCGGTGGAGCATTGGACAAACGCACAAAATTTGTCTTGCAGTATATAGTTACTTCCCTTGCTGTCCTGCGTTCAAATCCCGTCGGAGCTGGTTTTTATCCCTAGAGATTAACCTAATTGACTGAAATCCGTTCTCTACAAATGTGTAGCATTTATACAGAAGTTGTTGCTATTATTGACAGTCTGCAGTCTCTAGCTTTTCATTCCATTCCCTCCTCGATCAGTTACATAAAATACACCAGTAATATTCGCGGGCTTGGAGCAGTCCTTTGGTCGATATTATGTATGTATGTATATAACTCTGTTTCTAATTAAGAAATTTTTATAAATCAAAAAGATGGTTTATTAAAATAATCTTTTGCAGTTTCGAATCCGATATAAAGACAGTTAATTTTAGATTAATGTCCTTGAGAAAAGCAGGCATGAGCGTCACGAATTCTTATTTCTACTTATTTTATAAATAGATGTTCTTTACCTTTTGTGTAATGCCGTGCATATCCTGTATTCTAAATTGTACTGTTTAGGGAAAATGTTTTGGATTTCAATTAATTTCCACTCCTACAATCTTTCTATTTAAGACCCAAAGCTGTGTTTCTGAGTAAGAAAAAAAAAACTAACATTATTGTTATTATTTAATGGTGCTAATGTAGAATTTGCCTTTCATCCTTTCGGGGTCGGTTAAAATAAGTACCAGTTGAGCACTGGGGTTGATGTAATTGACTTACCCTGTCCCCCGAAAATTGCTGGCCTTATACTTATAATAAGGATTATTATTATTAGGTAAAGCACCAGATTAACTGACTTGCAGTTTTATCTTACTACGACGACTATAGTTTAGCTCCTTTCAGGGTCGCGACTTTACCATTTCACCTTGCCACAGGTGTTTAGAACGAGTACCAAATCATATAAAGGGTTGATTCAATCGACTGCGTACCCTACCCTTGTTCCAGCAAATCTATGAGCTTTGTGGTTAATCGAAAACAATTATCATCATAATTGTTATTATATTTCATGGCAGAACCAGTAGAGCGTCAATCCGCCATCCCGCTCTTATATTCGTGTTCTTTTCTCGACCAGCTCGATCGAGTTCGCGTTTCGTGTTCCCCCGGGAGCCGATAGAATGAATATCAACTAAATACTAAGGATTCGATTTAACGGATTCTTCTGCCTCTGCTACCTTTAATTTATGATCTTGTACGTACCAAAGTTTGAAATAGGCATAATTTAATTTGTTCTGGGTGTTTAAATTTTTGACAGTCTATCATTATTTGTGCCGGGTCGCTGTACCATTATAGGAGCAATTTAGTTAATTGACTGTATGTACCCCTTTTCAATATATGTGTGTCCTTGCGCCAATGTGAGGGAATTCCGTCATTGTCCCTTTGAAATAGATACAGTATATACACAGAAACATGTGTGCGTGTTTCTTTCACCAGTTTCCTTAGACGGTATATGTATGTATGTATATAATGTATGTATGATCATTAATGTGTGTTTAGTGTTTAATCATACACATGAACAGTCGAACATTAACTGAACGAGCACTCAATGCATGCGTTCAAGTAAAATATCAAATTTATTTTTACAAACAAAATGTTGAAATTGATTTAGGATTAACATCGTCACACACACGTGCGTACGCACACACACACACACACACACACAAATAAGTACATACATACCATACAGACAGATAGATAACAGACGTTTTTGAACTGGGGTCAGTTAAATCGGTTACACCGTTCTCCCAAATATTTGGCTTTCTGTCTGTGGTAAAATTGATTTATTCTTAATGCTGAAATCGTTATTATTGAATACAGAAATTAGTTGATCCCTGATCCCACAAATTTGCACTCAAAGATGTTCGCCGTTCGATCTACTCCTCATTATTATATTAAAGACTGCCAAGCATCATTTGAGGGAGATTTGGTTGATATTTCTAATAAGTCGAGCGACTGCGTAACACCTCTCTTTCTTTCTTTCTCTCTCTCTCTCGTTGGTTGGACAGAAATTATTATTCTAAGGATAATTGGTAGAATCGGTAACACATCGAACTAAATAACCCGTATTAAAACTATGCTCCCTCTCGTTCCGTGTTCAAATCCCGCCCGTATATAGACCTCACCGTTCATTCTTCTTGCTGGGCTCGGTGAAATAAACACACGTTAATTCTTTGCGTCAGTTTAATTAATCGACTTTCCTCTGGCCCCTATGTCTCACATAACACCCTCGTTTATTTTTAGTTATGAATTTTCTTTTTATACGTCGAAATGTAGAGGAGATTAGCTTCCGGCGATCTCTGTCTGTAACCGAGTTTTATTAACCGCTCATGGCTGTCTGTCTATCACACTCTCTGTATGCATATACTCACGTGTGTATGTGTGTATACATATACACACGTGTGTGTGTATACGTGTATATATACACGTGCATGTCTATGTATGTGTGTATACATATACACACGTGTGTGTGTGTGAGTTATGTTGCTTAACCCGCATGTCAAGTAGACATTTGTTATCAACGGCTTTCAATAACAACTATCCCGTCTATTTTCCAGTGGCTGGGGCATCTCTGTCCCTACCTAATACAATGTCCTTATTTTAGGGTGGTACGTTGCGTTTTGTGGGATATTTGGCTGCGTAATTATACCTCAAAACATGGTCCTGCAACAAAGATCTCTTACGAAATTGTCTTGTTTTATTGGATAACTTCAGCGCCAGCATTCGTCGGACTGCAAAGGCTACTTAGTCGAAACCTCGAAGTAACTGTCAGCCTTCTTTGTAAAACAAATATAGTAAATACAGTCTCCTGAGAAGTATTGAGTATTCTTCCAGTTTGGTCTTATACACAGTGATTCGTGGGTGTGTAGTAAGAAGCTTGCTTCCCAACCACATGGTCTCGGGTTCAGTCCCAGTTGGGCGAGTGTTTTTTATTGTAGCCTCGGGCCGGCTAATGCCTTACGAGTGGTTTTGGTAGACAACTGATGTTGGCGGGTTTGCGTCTCTGTTACTTAGCCGTTCGGCAAAAGGTAGCATAAAAATAAGTCCTGCGGTTGATTTTTTTCGACTAAAAGCCCTTTAAGACGGTGCTCCTAGTTCGTATTTTTTGTTGTACACGTTTCGTGACGTCTTGTGCCCACATATGCATATATATATATGTATATATATAATTACATGTATTTCTTCTATCTTAATGAATAAAATTTCTTCGGATAGAATAAATGGGTTAATAGAAACCAATGTAGCAAAGAACACAAAATAACTGTGGTGTAGTTCCTGTTTTTAAGGCAGGAACTCCTTGAAATTTTGGGTATTT
>NC_068994.1:51622091-51623035 GCF_001194135.2 Octopus bimaculoides | reverse complement strand
TATATATATACACATATACAGGGTGCAGTGAATAAACTATTGTCTAAATTACACAAAAATGAAAATAACATTGACAGCCATGACTGGGTTCTCCTGCTTGTGTGATATGATGCAGAGTCCTGTTGCCAGACACAGGGTCTTCCAGCAGCCACCCTCTTGACCCAGGGCAGCACTACCTCCTCCAGGCATTTGAAGTAGACCTGTGTTGAGTGTGAGGCCATGTGGGAAGATGAATGCAGGCATAACATCACCATCACTAATGATCACTCCAAACACCATGAAGTTGACTGGATGTTTGATTTTTATTACTCTCGGTACGTCCTCAGATTGACACCCAAACACTCTGAAAAGTTCGTATTGGAGCTTCTGGCCTGAATGTCAAGCTGTACAGCATGTCGTTTCTAAATTTCTGGCAGAGTGAATTGTGTCCTGGTGCTGTTTTTCTCACAGATGGTGCCCAACTGACCCTACTATATTGTGTGTGTGTGTGTGTGTGTGTGTGTCAAGTCATGTTCTCCTATGTCATAGCATGACTTGGTGATTCAGTGAATTTAGATTGCTAAAATAAGTGTTCAACTGAAACAAGTACTACATAAGTATCATGTGTTATAATTGACTGAGAGCCTTGAAAGTAGTGCTCCAGCATGACCATATCGATGACTGCAATCACAAAATAATGTAAAAAAAAAAAAAAAAAAAAATTAACATAGCACCACAATACCTACACTGCATAGAATACCTGACTTATTACTATGGGGTTGTTCATTAACACTTATTAATATAGGGTTGTTCATTAACACTTACAAACCTCTGATCAACAGTCATGTTGTCTTCTGCTTCACCTTCTCTCTGACTCATCCAGCTGACATATCTCTCCTCTTCTCATTACCCAGAATGCTTCTGTCTCCTCAGGCACCAGAGAGAATACTTCTTCTTCCTCCTTC
>NC_068994.1:51619280-51621484 GCF_001194135.2 Octopus bimaculoides | reverse complement strand
TCTCTCTCTCTCTCTCTCTCTATATATATATATATATATATATATATATATGTTTGAATGTGCTTGTTCCTCCTTTTTCCTTCATGTTGCTTGATAGTTGTGTGTGTCATCGTCATACAAGTGGCGTTAATTCTAATCTTCGATAGAAACCTGTTCAATCATGGGGAAATATTACTTTGCTTGGAAACAAGCGAGGTGGCAACAGGAAGTGCATCTAGCCATAGAACATCTACTTGAACGAAATCTGTCTCACCCGTACAAACATAGAATTGGATGCTAAAACAATGATGAGGATTTTTATACAATAAAAATTGAAATGGATTTGGTTTCTAACTAAAGCCAACTGGTGAATGCAGTGGACATGTTTTGGTATTATTACACCTCCGCAAGGAAGTATGCTCTACTCAGTGAACAAGACTAAGACTGATTGATATACTTAATGAAATAAAGGGGATGTAATGATGCGCATCCAGTGGATCTGTGGATTTTACCCATTCATAAAAGGTGTCAAGTAACTTGAAGGTCCATATTTCATAACTCTCCTTAATCCTTTCTTCCTCTTCAGTTGGGGTAAAAAGGGAGCTGCTAACTTGAATGTGGGGCTAAGCCAGTGGTTGTCAACCATTTCATACCTATAAACCCCTTTGATTACTATTTTGTTCTGATGGATCACCTTTTCCATTTGATGTTTCAAAACGAGTTTTATAGATATTTCTTTGAAAAATCCCCATTTTGTTTCTCTGCCATTCGCTTGTAGGTTTGTTATAGAACTCTCCAAGAGGACATCTTTCAATGGTCAGAAACATATTGAACTATGTTATTCTTTTATTCGTTTCAGTCATTTGACAGGAGTCATGCTGGAGCACCAAGCATCAGGGAAAGAAACTTAGTTGTTTCTTGCAATAGATAAATCTAAAGCAAAACTTTTTTCCCCTGGACCCTTGAAATACTGCTACACATCCCCAATTTGCTATTATGCTTGCTTGGCCTCCGCCCCCACCAAATTTTATATGGATCCTGGTTCAGAACCACTGGGCTAAACAATAACATTGACCTTCTATGGAAGAGGGGGGGGGGCATACTGACCGTTACTTTTCCTCTCCTTTCCCCTTGCCTTGTAGAAGGGAGCAGGATGAGGTGAAGAAGCTGAGCAGAGATTGTCATGGACTGTTATTATTTCAACCCAAACTTGTGGTCGAACCAATGAAGGTGCTGCTACATGGTCGATTGACTTACTAGAAACATTCTTTTCTATTTTAGGCACAAGGCCCGAAATTTTTGGAGAAGGGTCCAGTTGATTAGATCGACCCCAGCATGCAACTGGTACTTAATTTACTGACCCTGAGAGGATGAAAGGCAAAGTTGACCTTGGCAGGATTTGAACTCAGAATGTAAAGACAGATGAAATATCACCAAGTATTTCGCCCGGTGTGCCGACGATTCTGCCAGTTCACCACCTTGCCTTACTAGAATTATTGATTTCAGTCTGGCACAAGGTCAGCAGTTTTGGTGGGTGGTGAGGTTGGATAAATCAATTACATCAACCCTAGTGCTCAAATGGTACTTATTTTATCGACCCTGAAAAGATGAAAGGCAAAGTCGACCTCGGGTGAATTTGAACTCAGAGCATAAAGATGGACAAAATACCACGAAACATTTTACTTGGCCTGCTAACAATTCTATCAACTTGCCACCTAACTTTCTAGAAATATTAACCAAAATCTCTCAAATTACACTCTTAATGTTGTTTAAGATGGTCACGTTTTGGACAAAGTAGGCCTAATTTAGTTTTCTGTAGTGTCATTATAAAATGGTGTGCCATGGATGGCTCACAGATGTACAATGTGCTTGCTTTCTAGTGTTTGTAATGCATTGCTCTGGTGTTTCTGCATATTCCTTGGGTTGGACGATTTGATTGAGGACTGGTGAACCGGATGGCTGTACCAGGCTCCAATCTGATGTGTATATATACATTTGTGTGTGTATATCATCATCATCATCGTTTAACGTCCGCTTTCCATGCTAGCATGGGTTGGACGATTTGACTGAGGACTGGTGAAACCGGATGGCAACACCAGGCTCCAGTCTGATTTGGCAGAGTTTCTACAGCTGGATGCCCTTCCTAACGCCAACCACTCAGAGAGTGTAGTGGGTGCTTTTACGTGTCACCCGCACGAAAACGGCCACGCTCGAAATGGTGTCTT
>NC_068994.1:51616391-51617947 GCF_001194135.2 Octopus bimaculoides | reverse complement strand
AACCTTGGTGGACCCCTACCTCTACCCGGAATTCATTGCTGTACTCATTTCCAACCCTCACCTTACTGGCCGCATCTCTGTACATGGCTCGCACAGCTCTCACTAGCCATTCTTCTATCCCAAGTTTCCTCATTGACCACCAGATAAGGGATCGGGGGACCCTGTCAAAGGCTTTCTCCATGTCAACGAAAGCCAGGTACAGAGGTTTATCCTTGGCTAGGTATTTCTCTTGCAACTGTCTCACTAGAAATAAGGCATCAGTAGTGCTTTTACCTGGCACGAACCCAAACTGCATCTCATCTAAATTGATTCGCTCCCTAATTAGTTGGGCTATGACCCTCTCTGTAACTTTCATAACCTGATCTAACAGCTTGAGGTTATGAAAGTTACAGAGAGGGTCAAAAGTGCCTATATATATATAGCCACTTTTAGCCTCTTTATTTTTTTATTTTCTTTTAGTGTTTGAAGTTCTTTAGGTTGACATCTATAGAAGAGAATATGTGGTCAAATGAGAAATTTCCCACTTTGACTGCAGCCTTGATAGTTGTGATGGTAGTGGAGGTTTTGTGGAACGGATGGGTTAAACAAAATTTTGAACACGAGATCTGGAAGGTGGTGAGAGAGTCAGTGAGTGGGATGATGATAATGATAATGATAGGAAATTGGAATGCTCTCACTGCTCTAGTTTATCCCCATTAAGAAATACTACCTATCATAGTTTAGTGTCCTATCCCTGGAGGAGTTTTTTTTTTTTTTTTTTTTTTCCATAAAAAAATTCTTTTACTTTTAATCTCATTTGCTCAATGTTGCAGAAACTGGAGATTAATGCCTGCACTATAGATTTTTGTTTAGAGAAAAATGTCATCTTATATTACTGTCCTTAAGAACATGAGTTCAAACCTACTTTGCTACTACTACTACTACTACTACTACTACTACTACTACTACTACTACTACTACTACTACTACTACTACTGCTGCTGCTGCTGCTACTGCAATAATTATACTTGTCTCTAGATTGACAAAAAAAAAAAAGGTAGAAAAACAACCTTGCTTCCCTTTCTGCTTCATTGATACTTGTTAGTGGCAGGGAAGTTGTCATGACTTAAATTTTTTTTTTTAGCACTCCCCACCTTTCACTACTACTACTACTACTACTACTGCCACTCAGTTGTTCACACATGCAACAGGGGAACAAACACCCACACTGGTTCTCCCTTCCTTCTCCATGCATTGCCTTTTGCATTGCCGACATCAAATCAACTCCATGCACAGCGCACACTTCGTGCACAGCACACACGTACATACCTGCACACACACACACACATTCAGTGAAGCTAAGTTTGTTAAGAACAGCACTATGTGTAAGTAAACAGTGAAATTTGACTAGCAGAATGAATGTGATTTGATCATTCTATGCATTACATGTACTTCTGTGTAAACACATACACACACACACACACACACACACGCACTCCAACATTCATATGCACAGGCAGTATGTTCGTCTATCTGTCTCTGTATCTGGGTTCATATATATATATATGTATGTATGT
>NC_068994.1:51615391-51616071 GCF_001194135.2 Octopus bimaculoides | reverse complement strand
TATATATATATATAGATAGATAGATAGATAGATAGATAGATATTTACACACACACAACCACACATATTTATTTATTTAGCTGATACTGTGTGCTGTTGCTTCAAGTTCCATGAATATCTAAATATTCAATGAAATGGTCTTGACCTGTAATGAAAAGGCACGTTTTTCATTCCAGACCAACATGGCCAGTAGATTGATTATTTGTGAAACTTGAAGTAATGAATGGCAACCAGTATGGGTTTAATAAATACAATTACACTCTGCATCCTGTATTGAGTACTTTTGGAACAAATACTGCAAGGCATTCTGTCCAATGCTTTGACAACTCTGCCAGTTCTCTGCCTAATTGGTTTTAGGGATTATTTGGCTGCTGTTTCTACTGTATTGAGCAACTACTCATCAGTTTGTGCTGCTGAAGCATTATCTGGTTTTGAGATGGCAAGGAATGTCTGATGAATCATTAGAAAGGCTGGAAAATCAAAACTCTTTTGGGACATGTGAGCACCTCATTAATTTCAATTCAGGTGAATATTCCATGTCGAAGTGATGTAAGACTTTCATGTAATAATAATAACAATAATGATAATAATAGTAATAATAATAATAATAATAATAATAGAGTTTGTTGTGAAAATCAAACAAATGAAACAACAATCATCACAACAACAACACTCTCTTTA
>NC_068994.1:51614597-51615381 GCF_001194135.2 Octopus bimaculoides | reverse complement strand
ATAAACTGCTGTTGTTGGGCCTCAGGTGAAACCTGATTGGATAGACATACACGCACACATATATACATATATACACACACTAACCAACTAGGTTGGTATCTATGTTGAGACTCAACCTGTTAAAAATAGATAGCAAATCTCCCTCAAATCACACCCTATCTCCATAACCCTTTAACATTCAGATTATTTTGTCAAATGTAATGCTTATCTGCTCACATTGTTTTGAATTAATCATGCATTATCTTGTAGCTTCAAGATTTTAACAATTGTTTGATTGTTTAGTTTTCGAATGACATTGTAGGTTAGGTGTGAGAGGTTGGATAGGGGTGGTTTGAACATAAAACAAGTTGAATGTTTGAACCAGATATGACTGGTTTAAACACTAAATGGTTAAAAGATGCATTGGGGGAAAGTAGATTTCAATACAAGGCTTTAGTCGACCAATGATTGGGAGAAACAAAAAAAAGACGGGGTTATCGTGGTAGTGGTTAGAACCATTACAATCATAAGTCGTGTGCCTGGACTGACCCTTGGGCTAAATAGCAACGGTAACAGGAACTGTAATGTAGTCAAAATAGTTTGGATTACATTTCCAAGGATTTATACTTTGCCATTTAGAGTTACATCCAAAATTACTATTTATTTTTATCTTGAACATTGGCAGACTGAATACAATTTGCAACTTGGAGAATACCGAGCCCTGGTGGGAGTTTCTGAGTGGTCTCTAGATTTGCTAGAAATAGCCGCTAATTTTCTCCCCCCTCAAATTACGCCCTGTTGCCTG
>NC_068994.1:51611259-51614517 GCF_001194135.2 Octopus bimaculoides | reverse complement strand
ATCCCTCAAAGCCCCCATGATACAGTATGATGTATTGGACAATATAGTCAGTAGATACATCAAAAAATGAAATGGTTTTGGTTGGAACAGCTTTAGTCATAGGTCTGTTCAATCAGAGCTGACTTGGGGGCTAAAGAAAAAGGGAAAAAAGAACAACAAAAAAAAACAAAACCCCCTTAGAAAAAAAGCAAACAAAAATCAAAAAAACCCTCCCAAACAAACTTCAATAATTAATTTCCTTCCCATTAAGATAGTACATCAACCATTTCTCTACATTCTGGACCATTTTCAAAACCTCTCATCTGCTTGATTGATAGGCACTATTTCATTCTCCAGCACTCTGTAATAATAACTGGCTCATTAGCAGACTGTGTCCTCCCTCTATATCTTTCATACTACTACTACTACTACTACTACTACTACTACTATCACCACCACCATCACCATCACCACTGCCAGTCTTCTATAGATTGAAATACATTGAATTTTTTTTCTTATGTTTTTTTTTTTTTTATCTTGGGTGTTGTATGTCTGTGTTTATTCCATCTCGTCTTCCATCTAAGATTTCTTCTTTGCTGAGTACACCAAAATCACTTTTTTTTTTCTTTTCTCCTTTCGTTTTCTTTTCTTTTCTCCTGAGTTAATTAAGAGAATAAACAGTTTAGATCTCAGATGAAGTTACTTTTAACAGTGAGACGTAGAACATTGCAACAAGGCGTTCATTGTTCACGGAACCACTACAGTTGCCGTGGTCGTCCTCCTCATCACCCTCCCATCTTCCTCTCCCTTCCCTCCCCCCTATTCCCATTTTAATGTCCACTTATCCCTGCCTGCATGGGTTATGAAGAATTTGTCGAGGCAGATTTTCTACACTTGGATGCTCTTCCTTTCACCAATCCTCACCCCATTTCTGAGCAAGTATGTTTTCATTGGAGATTGGAAACAATGCCTTACCCTACCCCACCTCTCCCTCCCGATTAGCCCTGATTACAAAATTCCAAGATCGAAGTTGTTTCGGTTTTGTGACCATCCTGCATTTTTGTATGTCTGGGATTCAGTGCCTAATGTGTTTTTTTTTCCCTTTTTTAAATTCTTTGTTGCATGTCCGACCCAAATATTCTATCTGTTCTCTGTTCAAACTAGCCAGATCCAGCCTCTCACACCTACTTGACTACAGCCATGCTGGAGCAATGCATTGAGTGGTTTTAGTCGAACAAATTGACCGCAGGACTTATTTCTTTAGTCTAGTACTTATTCTATCAGTCACTTTTGCTGAACTGCTAAGTTATGGGGACGTAAGCACACCAACAATCAGTTGTCAAGTATTGATGGAGGACAAATGCAGACTCAAAGGCACACACACACACGATGGGCTTTCAGTTTCCATCTACCAAATCCACTCACAAGGTTTTGGTCAACCTGAGGCTGTAGTAGAAGACACTTGCCCAAGGTGTCACACAGTGGGACTGAACCCAGAACCATGTGGTTGGAAAGCAAGCTTCTTACCACACAGCCACACCTGCATCTGTCTGTATATTATTTATATTATTATTTAATTGAATGCCACGCATCCATTTCCAAGTGTATATATATATATATATATATATAATATAGACATGGGACAAAGGACAGAAGGTTGACTTCAGGATGCTGAACCTTTCGGATGAGATGACTAAGGACTGAGATACCTGGCACCTTGCTGTACTCAAGAAGACCTGTACCCCCTGGGGAAAAGGACTGGCTAGCAAGAGCCCTGCGCTAGTGCCACGTAAAAAGCACTCGTGTTGGTGTCACAAAAGAAGCACTCATGCAGTCCCTTATAAAAGCACCCAGCACACTCTGTAAAGTAGGTAGAATTAGGCAGGCCATCCAGCCGTAGAGACCTTGCCAAATCAGACTGAAGTCTGGTGCAGCCCTCTGGCTTGCCAGCTCTGATCAATCTGTCCAACCCATGCCAGCATGGAAAACAGATGTTAAATGATGATGATGATAATATATATATATCTCGAGGAAGTGCTTTTCGCTATCGCCACCACCAAGTTACTTTACTTATTCCAATCAAATTCTCGATTATATTTGAAAAAAAAAATTAATTGAAGCACATGAGCCATGTGTAGTTTTCATAGATATAGGGTCATGGGGAAAGGTTAAGCAAGGCCTACCTCTCTACTTGCTTCTGTGTAATTCTGTTGAGAAATCAATAGCACTGCAGCAGCTTGCCCAGTTTTAACTCTTTGCTGTCTTCAATCAAATACACGAGCTGCTCGTGTCTCTTTTGTTTCTGTTTCTGATTTTTTTTCTCCTCTGTTCCATTCCACCATCGGTATCTTTAATCGACTTCAGTCCACAACCTTATAAAAACATAATAGAAACAGCATCGACGACGGCACTGGTTTTTATTTTAAACATTCCTTCTTTTATCTCAATCAACAATGGACATTATTGTGTTGTCCCCTGCCTGTATCGGTATCACAAACTAGATAGAATACCAAATCAACTGTGTGATGTAATCAAAGCAAGTTCGGTTGACTTTTGTTTTTTTTTTGAGGGGAGGGAGCTGCTTTTTTTCTTATTATTTTTTATGATGTTATCATTAATATTGAAGCTCATTGATAATTGTGATAGCACTTTTTTTTTTTCCAATCTTTTATTTTCAAATACGTTTGTGAAGAATGAAATTTTACGAGTGGTTTTAGGCTGCTATTTCTAGTGCTTTGCATAGACGCTCCGCTGTCGACTTGCTTTCCAAAGAAGCTGTAAATTTTGCTGCTGGAGGGAAAGGTTTACCAAAGATTTTTCAAATCTTTCGCCTTGCTTGCTTACTGCATTTATTTTATTGCATTTTATTTTATTTTTGGCTCACTTTTCAAAGAAGCTATAAATTTTGGTGCCAGAGGGATGGGTTTAACAAAGATTTTTCAAATCTTTCTCCTCGTCTGCATATTCCATTTTATATTTGTTTTTAGTGAGTGTGGCCATAGGGATAGATATGGTATTAAAATTGTAAATCTAATCATATTCTATTAGCAGAATATAGAAAAGAATAATTCCAAACAAAATATGCACATATATGTGTTGTATATGTATGTGTGTATATAGTGCGTATGGATGTACATATATGTGTATGTTTGTATGTGTATATGTATGTGTGTGTATATATATATGCATGCATGCAATTGCGTACCTATATATATATGTATTTACATATCTCTATAACTCTATATATGTGTGTGTGTATATATATATATATATATATAT
>NC_068994.1:51609114-51610720 GCF_001194135.2 Octopus bimaculoides | reverse complement strand
CTTATACAGCAGAAACAAATGTAACCAAACCAAAATCTGTTTCATTTTTTCCTCCTGCCTTTCACTTTGGAATGTAAGGCAGCACAGCAAGGAGTGACGGCATTAAATACAAAATGCAAACACCAGAATGTAGAAATGTGTGTTGATGCAGCTGACAGGTCTTTTAACCCTGTTAATACCAACCAGCTTTCTGACTGCCTCTAGGATAAAAAAAGCTAACAAAAACCTTATTTTAAATTGTTCACATTTAAATTAATTACCTTCCATATGTAACTTTTACGTAAAAACCCATTTTTTTTTTTCCAAGCTGTTTCTTACATCAACTTTAAAACATGCGCAAAAATGATCCAGTGAGGGATCTGTTGCTAGAAATAGCAGCCAAATCTTCCTCCAGCCCACACGCTGCCATCTTTAAACAAGAAGAGGTCATGTTAGATAGTGTACCCCCTTAGAAATATGAGATGGTCAAGGCTGGTATGCTTTTCATCATAAGCCTACTCCATCAGAAATTGACCTGCTGTAAATGTAAAAGTTATTTATTTTTACTAGATCCATTATTATTATTATTATTATTATTATTATTATTATTATTGCGAGCTGGCAGAATCGTTAGCATGCAGGACGAAATACTCAGAGGTATTTTGCCCGTCGCTACGTTCTGAGTTCAAATTCCGCCGAGTTCGATTTTGCCTTTCATCCTTTTGGGGTCAATAAATTAAGTACCATCCTACCCATGCATGCACACACACACACACACACACACACATAAAAATGAAAATATGTAGATTGATAGCCAAGTCTGTTAGAAGAACTTGATGTGATATCTGTACGATTCTCTGTTGTCCTATGGAAGTTACTCTGACTTATGCTTATACACACATGGACATATCACAATGGGCTTCTTTCACTTTCCATCCATCAGATCTACTCACAAGGCTTTGGTCAGCCCAGGGCCCAAAGTAGAAGACACTTGCCTGTGGTGCCACACAGTAGGACTGAACCCAAAACCATGTTGCTGGAAAGCAAGCTTTTTACCACGCAGCCACACTCGTGCTTATCACCACTCCTGCACCCATAGCAACACCTGTGCCAGTATAGGCATGTATATACATCCTGACGTATGTATATGTGCTAAACATCAATAAGTGTTTATAGATCACAAATCTGCTTAGTCTGCCCTCTTTGTTGCTAGACGACAACAATGACATCAGCTACAGCAAGAACATTATGGACATGGAGGGATTTCCAATGAGATGACTCTTGATGGAAAGTTCCTAGTGCAGGGGTAGGGGACAATATGTGGACTGTGGTAAAATGGGTAATGATAGGAAGAGACATGGGGGTTGCCCTGAATATCTGAGAGTAATTATAAAGCTACTCAGCACTAGAGTACTGGCGCACTGTACCATAGAGGTACCATCTTGTCTGGATGTCTTCTTGCTCTTTGGATACAAAAAAAAAAAAGAACAATAAATAAGTGAAAACAAGGAAAAAAAAAGAAATAGAATGGGAAAAAAAAAATCCCAAATATCCAATATTTAATTGTATTGCGTTGGGATGCCATTCTGTAACGATCTTAAAACTACATGCCAGAACCATCTGTTTG
>NC_068994.1:51608392-51608850 GCF_001194135.2 Octopus bimaculoides | reverse complement strand
TTGTTAGGATTGTGGATAGTTAGTTGTGTCTGTGTGCATGTGGGGGATGGGGTAGGGTGACGGAAGTGGTGGTGGTGGCGGCGGCGGCGGATTTGAGTTATTTTGATATTGATTTTGAAAATTAGAAATGCGTTCGTCCTTCCCTCTCTCCTCCCCCATCCCCACCCTTCTCTGAATGTTTGTTCTTGATTATGTGTGTGTGCGTGTATGTATGTATACGTGTATGTATGTATATGCTTGCATGTTTGTATATGTGTACGATTGTAAACATGCACATTTATTTATGTTTTGAGTTGCAGTTTTCTGTTTGTTGTGTAATGTATATATTTTGTGTTTATGAGTGTATATGTATAAATGTGTATATACATACACATACACGCACTTTCTCAAACATACATTATTTATACTTGATATAAATTGTAAATGAGCACTATTTTTTTATTCTTTTATTCTTTTAT
>NC_068994.1:51605818-51607477 GCF_001194135.2 Octopus bimaculoides | reverse complement strand
GTGTATGAAAGCATATATCTATGTATGTGTGTGTGTGTGTATGAAAGCATGTATATCTATGAAAGCATGTATCTATGTGTGTGTATGAATGTATGTATGCATGTATGTGTGTGTGTGTGTGTACAAAAGCATGTATATATGTATGTGTGTGTGTATGAAAGCATATATGTATGTATGTGTGTGTGTGTGTGTGTGTGTGTGTGTGTATGAAAGCATGTATGTCTATGAAAGCATGTATGTCTATGAAAGCATGTATGTCTATGAAAGCATGTATGTCTATGAAAGCATGTATCTATGTGTGTGTATGAATGTATGTATGTATGTATGAATGTGTGTGTGTACGAAACACAACACGTTCATTGCCCATACTGGCATGGGTTGGACGGTTTGACCAGAGCTTGTAAGCTGAGGGCCTGCACCAGACCCCAGTCTGATTTGGCATGGCTTTCTACAGCTGGATGCCCTTCCTAACACCAACCCCTCCGAAAGTGTAATGGGTGCTTTCATGTGCCACCGGCAATGGTGCCAGCTGTGTGACACCAGTTTGTGCCATGACTACAGTTTCACTTGGCTTGATGTGTCTTCTACTCAAGCACAACAGATTGCCAAAGTCTCATCTGTGAGGCCCAACACTCGAAAGGTGCTTCTTACATGTCCACGACACGGGTGCTAGTTACATGCATGGTTTATACCACTGGATGCCCTTTCGAATACCAACCATCTTACAGAGTGTACTGGGTGATTTTTTTACGAGGCACCAATGGGTTTTATGTGGCACCAGCACCAACAGGGTTACCAAGTAACCGGCTAGACAAAATCCCCTCAGCTGGTGAGTAGTATTGAGGTGTTTGGGGTGACTTTGTGCCAGATTAAAGGTATGGGAATGATATGTGTCTTGCTGTAGAGTAGATACTATCTGTCTGTCTGTCTGTCTGTCTATTTATTTATTTATGTGGTATGTTGAGCATTTCTTTATCAAACATTAGAAAGCATTATTTCAAGTTAAATTTTGCAGAAACTATCAGCAATCTTAAGAGTTATGATGTAGTTTTTACATTCCCGTAATGCTCCATATCCTATCTGTCAAGTTGCCTTTCAAAATTGAGCAGGTGTATATTCTCATATATACACAATGATGCTTGCACACACACACCATTATGGCTACTGGCATGCATAATAAATACAAGCACACAGGCCATTATGAATCTACCTACATAATATATACAATACACGCACATATTTGTATGTATATGCAGATTTTATATAATATATATATTTTTCCAAATTTTTTTTCTTATTTTTCCTTCGTTCTCTTTCCCCTTTCCAATGAAGAGCCATGCTCGAAACTTTAACAACTCTCTCCTTTCACTGAAATGTCAAGTTAATATATTGCTTGTGCATGTCCTCATGTTCATTTTTTTTTCTTTTTTTTTTTTCTTCTGTTTTTTTTTTTAATTGTTTGTTCTTTGAATTGACTATACATATATATATATGTACCGCAAGGTGACGGCACAGCTGGAAGCCAATAGCCAAGGCTGAAGGGAGACAATCATTTACCCTCGTGATTTTTGGTGACTGCAAGATGGCGGCACGGCCACCGGAACTCAATGGCCAATGGCAAAGGGAGATAATCACCTATTGTTTACCTTTATAGCTAAG
>NC_068994.1:51604341-51605387 GCF_001194135.2 Octopus bimaculoides | reverse complement strand
ATATATATATATATATATATATATGCACACACACACACACACACACACACACACACACATATACAAAGGAAAAGGATCAAAAGTCCTCTAGCCATGGGCTCATAAGGGTGATTTCTTGGATTCTGTGTGGCATATTAAACCCAACCACCACTGGATAGGACGCTGGTCTGTTGCAGAATCACTAATTTTTGGCAGCTGTGTGGCCTGGAGCAATGTGAAATGAAGTGTTTTGCTCAAAAACAATGCATCACCCAGTCCAGGAATTGAAACCGTAATCTTATGATTAGGAGTGCAACATCCTAACCACTAAGCCACATACCTCACCATATACATACATGTGTGTGTGTATTTATAATATGATACAAAAATATAACAATACTTTCTAAACTTTTGCATATCAATGCCCCAAGGACTTCTGAAATCTGTTCAACTTGACAGCCCAACGTGATTGGCCTGTTTCTGAATTAGCTATCTCAAGGAAATTCATATAATTAGGTTTAATGACTTAACAGCTGTCTTTCCTCTCATGTAGTTTTTATTTGCTTATTCTGTAGTGAAAGAGAGATGGATTGACAGATGACAATTGATGTACTATAGTGGACAGATCGATATCCTGTTGACATACATACATGCCAATGCACACACACACACACACACACTGTCACACTCACAAAGATTGATAGCTGTATGTTGAACATATACAGCTGTGTAGATGATTAGATAGATATCATGCGTGCACTGATAAATATATGTGTGTGTGTGTGTGTGTGTGGTTGTGTTTGTATGTATAACATCATTGTTATCATCACCAACATTTAAATTCCGATTTTCATGCTGACATAGGTTGGACAGCTTGGCAGGAACTGGCAAATCCAGGGGCTGCAACAGGTGCCATAGTTAGTTTTTATTGCTGAATGTCCTTAAGAAAGGGTAAAAAATGCGGTGGATTTTACGTCTGTTATTTGAATCAAACTAGTTTATTTTCTAATATAGGACATGAATATTTCTATTTCTCTCTCTCTCTCTCTCTCTCTCTCTCTCTCTCT
>NC_068994.1:51600070-51603546 GCF_001194135.2 Octopus bimaculoides | reverse complement strand
AATTTTTTTGTTTTAATCTTGGAATTAAATGGTTTTGATTTACTGTAATGTGATTCTTGGCCAATGCTGTATATGCATGTGTGTGTGTGTGTGTGTGGCAGGGAGTTGTATATGTGCGTCTTTGTCTGTTCTTTGTTTGTCTACTCAGAATGGAAACGTGTTGCCTCAATAAACATGACTTAGTCATTCAATAAATCGAGATCGATAAAATAAGTACCAAACTAAAATAAGTACTGGAGTCAATATGATTGATTAAAAACACCCTTGAAGGCTGTGCCCCCCCCCCCAGCATGGCCTTCTTTGTTCAGTGCCTGGAATCAGTAAAAGAAATAAATAGATGAATACATAGATATCACACATACATCTGTTTGTGCATTGATTGGAAGAAAGACATACACAGATGGTCAGAGATATCACATAGATGTATAAGCATACACAAATAGATTGATCAATGGATCCCAGACATATTTATATAGAGATGAATAGATATAACACACACATACACACACACACAGTCGGGTGGATGGATGGATATCAAATGCACATGTACAACTGTGTGTGTATAATAATAACAATAATAACAATAATAATACTTTCTGCTATAGGCACAAGGCCTGAAATTTTGGAAGAGGGGACTAGTCAATTACATTGTGTAATCCCAGTGTGTAACTGGTACTTAGTTCAGCGACCCTGAAAGGATGACAGGCAAAGTCGACTCCAGTCTCTTTTGAACTCAGAACATAAAGACGGACAAAATACTGCTTAGCATTTTGTCTGACATGGTAATAATTTTGCCAGCTTGCCACCTTATTAATAATAATAATAATAATAATAATGTTGTGTGGTTATTTTAATGGCCTACCAATGAGTCTCTTTGCCCTAGGTGTTGAGAAGACACTCAGCAAGAAATGGAAACAAAATTGAAGGAAGAAGAGAATCTCAGAACCACAATAATAATGAGCTTACAGTATATAACAAGCTTATATATAGGAAGTAGATTTTCTATCTACGAAGCCGAAGAAGTTAACATGCTTCAACAAGTTGTGTGAAGTAGAGTTTATTTTAATGAGATACCTCTTGAAATCACCTAAGGAGACACCTCTACACCGAGCGATACGCCTAAATCAGTTTTGCAGTATCCCACGTGCGAGGGATTGAAGCTAGAAGGGTCGAAACGACAGTAGCGATCAATAAGGATTTTTGTATGTTCCTTTTCTATTCTAGGCACAAGGCCTGAAAAATTTGGGGGGAGTAGGGGGCGGGCAGTCAGTTAGATCCACCCCAGTATGCAACTGGTACTTAATTTATTGACCCTGAAAGGATGAAAAGCAAAGTTGACGTTGTTGGAATTTGAACTCAGAACGTAAAGGCAGATGAAATACCGCTAAGCATTTCGCCCTGCATGCTAACCACCCTGCCAGCTCACCACCTTGATTTTTGTATATTCCATCTCATTGATTATATATATATATATATATATATATATATATATATTATTTAATGTCTACTCTTCCATGCTTGCATTGTCCAGACAGAAGTTGTTGAGGCAGATTTTCTACAGCTGAATGCTCTGCCTGTCAAGAAGTTTGCTTTGCAGCTGTATGTTTTCCCGGTTTGAAAGGAGCCCATTGTGTGTGGGGGTGGGGCGAGGTTAGATATGATGTCTTGTGTTATTTACTGTCCCTCTGCATTCTGAGTTGAAACCATTCTGAGGTTAGCTTTCCTGTTTCTCCTCTTGGAGCTGATTAAACAAGTTCCAGTCTAGTACAGGGCTTGATTCTTATCTGTGTACGTATGTGTGTGTTTGTGTTAGAAATTGGCTGTGATAGACCTAGAGAGGGAGATCTGGCTCTGCCAGATTTTAAAATAAACAATTAAGATATACTGTGAATCATCACAGCAGCATGGTGAAAAATTACACCCAACACGCTCTGCCAAGTGGCTGACACGAGGAAGGGCATCCCGGCCATAGAAATCATGTCCGAAGCGGACATTGGTGCCGAACACTGTCTGCTGACTCATTGGATCCTGTCAAGCCATCCAATCCAAGCCAGCATGAAAAACGGACATTAGATGATGGTAATGATGATGATGATGATGATATATACACTGGTACACCCCTGCCCAATTTAATGGATGGACCACAGCCATTGTGATGATCTCTCTCTCTCTTTCAGACACATACGAACACATAAACAGATAGATAACTGCTTTTTGTTTTTGTTTTGTCTTTTATCATTCTTTGTTCCTTTCTGTCTTTCTTTCCTCGTTTCCTTCTTTCTTGTCCATTCTTCCTTCCTTCCTTCCTTCTTTCCATTAAGCAAGATATTTCGCAAAAATTTTCTGAGTAGCTTTTTTGGGGGGTTGTTGAATTTTCGTTTTATTTTCTATTTTTTTTTCATTATTCTTTTTTTTTTTTTTTTGAGACACAATTATAATAATTAAAAGATTTTTATGAGATAAACAACAACAACAAGAGCAATCAATCAAGCAAAACAACAAACAAAAAGAAAACAAAATGTTGCCAAAAAAATTACAACAAAAGTACAATCAATCAATCTCTACCCCTCCCCTCTCTCTCTTTCTCTCCATTCTAAATCAAATAACTGAGAACCCCCCCCACATACACGCATACTTATGCAACCATGTTCACACACACACAGACACACACTAACACATACATGCATACATACATACATATCCATATAAACGTACTTGCATACATATGCATCCATGTTCACACACACACACACACACATGCATAAATAAATATTCATATAAACACACATATATATGCACATACACACACATGTACACATATATACCCATGTTCAGACATACATATATGCATACATAGCTATCTACATACTCATATATGTATATATGCACATAAACACACACACATACATATATATATATATACACATACATGCATACATATTCACACACACATACACACACACACTCACGCACAGAGCTCATCTTCTCTATACACCCTCTCCTGTACCAAATCATTTTTATTAAGGGTTCATTTTATAGTGGTGGGTGGTTGTGGAGGGTGGGGGTACCTAACTGTATTTCGCAGTGTAATAATTGATTTCCCTAAGTATATTCCTCTTCGGCTGTTTACAAGATGGTGTTGATGATGATGATGATGATGATGATGATGATGACAGAGATGGTGGTGAGGGTTGTTGGTGGTTTGAGATGGTGACGGTGGTGTTGTTGGTGATGCTAATGACAGTAATGAAACGATTGCTGGTATTGGTTATGGTGGTGGTGGTGGTGGTGGTGGTGGAACGGATGGTAGTGATCTGATCCCGGTGTTGACAGTGGTGGCCCATGAGCGGTAATGATTGCTGTAGTTGTTTAGCCCCAGGTCAGCTCTGATCGTGCAGATCTAGGATCAACGGCATTCCAGTCATAATCATCCCATTTTATTCCTAGGAGTGGCTGTGTGGTAAGTATCTTGTTTA
>NC_068994.1:51597812-51599951 GCF_001194135.2 Octopus bimaculoides | reverse complement strand
ATATGTATGTTTACACATAAAAAGTACCATCCAAACGTGGCCAATGCCAGTAACCCCTGACTGGCTCCCGTGCTGGTGGGACGTAAAAAGCACTATCCAAGTGTGATTGATGCCAGGAATGCTTGACTGGTCCCCATGCCGGTGGCATGTAAAAAGCACCCTCCGAACGTGGCTGATGCCAGTACCCCCTGACTGGCTCCCATTCCGGTGGCACGTAAAAAGTACCATCCAAACATGGCTGATGCCAGTACCCACTGACTGGCCCCTGTGCTGGTAGCATGTAAAAAGCACTATCCAAATGTGATTGATGCCAGTAACCCCTAACTGGCTCCTGTGTCGGTGGAACATCAAAAGCACCCACTACACTCTCAGAGTCGCTGGCGTTAGGAAGGGCTGTAGAAACATTGTCAGATCAGATTGGAGCCTGGTGCAGCCACTGGCTCTCCAGACAGCAGTCAAACCAGCCAACCCATACCAGCATGGAAAACGGATAATAAATGATGATGATGATGAGATATATAAATATATATATATATACATATATACAGTGGGCTTCTTTCAGTTTCTGTCTACCGAATCAACACAAGGCTTTGATCAGCTCAGGACTATAGTAGAAGACACTCACTCGAGGTACTGTACAGTGGAACTGAACCTAAAAGCCATGTGGTTGGGAAACGAGTTTATTACCACACAGCCATGCCTCCACATATACAATTATGATGATGATGATGTTAGTGGTGGTCATGGTGATGATAGTGTTGGTTGTGTTGATGATGTTTGTGGTGGTGACGGTGGTGGTGGTAGCAGTTTGTCTGCATTGGTGGGTGAGACGGTGAGTGGGTGTTCGCGATATTGATGGAGATGTTGATGCTGGTAACTGTCCTGCTAAGAGCATTGTCTGGTGGTTATATTTCTACTAGGATGCTTATGGTTTTGCTACTACTGCTGCTGCTCATGATGATGATGATGATGATGATGATGGGATGGTCCTCGTGAAGTAATGGTGTTGGTGGATGTAGAAGAGACAAATGATTATAGTGATGGAATAGATATCAGTGCTAATGGCAACGACGACGATGATGATGATGATGATGGTGACGATAATTATAATGGTGGAGCTGATTATGATTGTGGCTGAACTGGTAGTTTTTATGTAATTGTGATAGCAACATTAGTGTGTTGTAATGTGTTGATCGTAATAATAATAATAATGATAATAATGGTGATGATGGTAATATTAAAACCATCAGATATCATAAAATAATTTAATTTTCTCTTGATTTGTTTTAATTTATTGTCATTCTTAGTACTTTTAATTTGTATCAGGAATTTTTTTTTCCTTTTTGTTTGTATTTGTTCTTTTTTTTTTTCTCCTTTGGTATTTTTCGATTTTGTTTTGTCTCATTCTGTTTCCCTGTGTTCTGTTATTCTGCTGTGTAAAATTAGAATCGCCTTGAACATATCATGTGTGTGTGTATACACACACACACTCACACACGTAGACACACACATTCACACTTACACACATATGTATATGTGAATACACACACACACATATAAATATATGTACACATATATACATATGCATATACATACACAAACATATACACATACATACACAAACATATACACATACATATATATATAGACATACATTATATATATATATATACACACATACATGTATATATACACACACACACATCTATATATATGCATACATATTGATACAGACATTTCTCATATGTATACACATGCATGCATACACACACACACACACACATATATGAATAGATATAGATGTGTGTGTATATATATATATATATATATATATAATTGTGTGTGTGTGTATTGTGTATATGGTGTAAATCTGTTACTTTTAAATCATGGGTGGTGTGGTGGGAAGAATCAAACAAAGAAACGAAAAAGTCTGTCTGTTTTAATCTGTCTCTCCTCCCTCACCACCACCACCACCACGCTTATCTACCCATTCATTTATCAAACCATTCACCACCCATTCGTTTATGTCCTCCACCCCTTACCTCTCCCTTGCATCTATCAAATTCATTTGTGTTTAATACACGTTTTAGTTTTTTTCATATAGAAAAAAAAAAATACGATTGAACGTTTCTTCACAAT
>NC_068994.1:51594917-51597100 GCF_001194135.2 Octopus bimaculoides | reverse complement strand
GTATGTATGTATGTACATGTATATGTACCCGTCTCCATATTCTCTATTATAATTATTGCTAGGTGTCCCATCATGGCCACAGCCTTAGGGCTGAAACGAATAAAAGAATACACACACGTATATAATGAGCTTCTATCAGTTCCTAACTACCTCGGTTGGCCTGAGGCAATAGTTGAAGACACTTCATGTTTCAAGTTCAAATCTTGTTGAAGTCAGTTTTACCCTTCATTCTTTCAAAACTCCTCTCAAAACTGCCAGCCCTGTGCCTAAATTGTAACTTATTCAAGGGCAGTGAATTAGCCTTTAACCCTTTCGTTACTGTATTTTTTTTTAGATGCTCAGTTTCTTTCAATTATTTTAAATATAACAAAGAATTTAATAAAACAACTTAGTTATCATTCAGCTAGTGTTAGGAACATAAATTGTGACTAAGGTTTGGTGGGAGAATTTAATTCAAAACTTATGAAAACAAGACATTTGTACTCAGAGCCAAAGCTGGTTTCAGCTGGCTTAGTAACGAAAGGGTTAGAGCAAGTATGGGCAATCTTTTCCGAGAAGTGGGCCACATGAGACATAGCTTATCATCAGGTGGGCCACACTACTACAAGGTTTCAAGGTAATTTTGCATTAAGTGTTCCATTCAGAACAATTTGCCTCTGGTTGCTTCAGAGCATTGAGCAAAATGCCTTGTGGTATTAGTTTTGGATTTTAACATACTAAGTTCAGTCCCCACTAATGTCACCTTTGCTTTATATTTTTCAAGGGTTGATAAAATAGAGACCAATAAGCCAGTGGTTGTCATCTGGGGTCCATATAGGATTTTATTAAATTGGTTAAGCTTCTACAGTATACAAAATATTATAACAATTTTTTTATACAGTTACTAATCATATTTAAACAAGATTTTTTTAAAACATCAAAATGGCTATGGGGATCCAGAAGAATAAAATAGGGATCAAAAGTGTCCACAGGCAAAAAAAAAAAAAAAATGGTTCAGAACAACTGTAGTAGACAAAATAGTATCTTTGTCCATATAACTGAACAAAAGCCGTTTCCCCAAAGAGTATGTGTTAGAAATTATGCTGTTGCTGTTATTAAGAAGGACAGCAGATGGTAGAATCAGTGGAGCATCAGTTATTAATGTTTTGCAGTATTTAGTTAAACCTTTTTCCATTCTGAGTTTAATTCCTGCTGGCGCCAGTGATTTGGGTTATCCATCCACACTGTACCTAGTCTACCATATTTTCTTCTTCATCTCCATCTCTGCTCCCCCCCTCTCTCTCCACTCCACCTCCTGTTTATTTCACTCTTACTCCCCCTCTATCTAACTTTTTTCTGCTCTCTCTCTCTCTCTCTCTCTCTTTCTAATTTTCCAAAACAGACACCTCTTCAGTTAATTAATAATACATGTAAATTATAAGCATTCATTGCAGTGCACTCCTGCACATATGTGCATGTATATGCTGTGCACATGTATTTGGTGTGTACATGTATGTGTGAATGTATATGTGATGTGTACGTATGTGGGAGTGTGTGTCAGTGTAAGCATATGTTGATGATAATGATGATTTTAAATTAATTTTATATAAGACATTTATGAACACCAGTCTAAGAACACAAAGAATATGTCTACCCATGGAACTTGGTCCACATATCCGCATGTCGCATATGGTCTTCTCTATAGTCTTCTGTTCCGGATTAATGCTTGTGGATATCTATTTTTTTTTTTTTATATATGTATACATACACACACACACAAACACATGTACGTATGTGTGTGTGTGTGTATATATATGCATGTATATGTATTGGTATGTGTGTGTATATGTATTGGTGCATGTATGTTTGTATGTATGTATGTGTATAGCTGCTAGAATAAGAATAGCCTGGGCAAAGTTTAGAGAGCTCTTACCCCTGCTGGCGACAAAGGGACTCTCACTCAGAGTAAAAGGCAGACTGTATGACGCATGCGTACGAACAGCCATGCTACATGGCAGTGAAACATGGGCTGTAACTGCTGAGGACATACGTAAGCTCGCAAGGAATGAAGCCAGTATGCTCCATTGGATGTGTAATGTCAATGTGAATACCCGTCAGAGTGTAAGTATCTTGAGAGAAAAGCTGAACATTAGAAGCATCAGTTGTGGTGTGCAAGAGAGACGATTGCGCTGGTATGGACATGT
>NC_068994.1:51593412-51594066 GCF_001194135.2 Octopus bimaculoides | reverse complement strand
ATAATTGTTGCTGCAATAAAGTATCTTCAATGCATTGATTTTGAGCTCTATCCTTTAAGAGACGTGTATACATATATATATACAAAAACTCAACTGTGAGTTTTTGGCTAAGACTGTTTACAGATACTATATATTTTGTAAAATTTGTTTTATAAAAGTATATATTTAATATATATATATATATATATATATATATATATAAAGAGAGAAAGAAAGACATGTATATATACATACATATGTATGTATGTGTGTATATATATAAATGTATATGTATGCATGTGTGTGTATATATATATATATGTGTGTGTGTGTATACATACATATGTATGTGTGTGTATATATATATATATATAGATATGCGCAAAAGACACCATTTCGAGCGTGGCCGTTTTTGTGCGGGTGACACGTAAAAGCACCCACTACACTCTCTGAGTGGTTGGCGTTAGGAAGGGCATCCAGCTGTAGAAACTCTGCCAAATCAGACTGGAGCCTGGTGTTGCCATCCGGTTTCACCAGTCCTCAGTCAAATCGTCCAACCCATGCTAGTATGGAAAGCGGACGTTAAACGATGATGATGATGATGATGATACATATGTATGTCTATGTATGTGTGTGTGTATATATATATATAGATATGTATATACATGTGTATAT
>NC_068994.1:51592438-51593247 GCF_001194135.2 Octopus bimaculoides | reverse complement strand
ATATATGTCCATGTGTGTGTATATGCATCTGTGTATGTATGTATATAATGTATGTACATGCATCTGTGAATATGTATGTATATACATGTCTGCATATGTGTATGTATATATATATGTGTGTGTGTGTGTGTGTGTATATATATTTGTACATGCATGTATGTATATGTGTGTGTCTATATACATGTTTATATTTTTCTTTGGGGTTTTAGATTTTTCCCTTTTGTAGAATTCAAGCCACTCACTAATAAAATGCCAAAGCATTAGCTCTTGAGATTTGTAGATATCCATATTTGTGTGTGTGTGTGTGTGTGTGTGTGTGTATTATACACGCAGACACTTGTGAATGTTGCTGTAAGGAACCTAAAGTGGAGAAACCCTAAAATTACAAATTTTCACAGTAGCAATTGTATTTGAAGAGTACAGATCAGTTTACTTCTTACTTCATTCTGTTCTTAAAGTACCTTACCATTTTCTTGGCTTCTTATTCAAATCCATTGTGCACTCGTTATTACGTACAAATATGAAAGTCTACAGCCTTGACATAAGACCTCTAAGTTTCTCGTTAGTTTTCCATATTTCTCAACTTTTGAATGAAAACCCTAACCCCCCATAACAAATTTATTTATTTACTTGTTTGTTTTTGTTTATTTTATTGTTGAGTCACTTTATTCATCTTATAATAATTCTGCTTGTTCCTCCGTTACTTAGCCCTTCTGTACTGCTCCCATGTGATTATTTCAAGGGGGAAAGTGAGGGAGAGGTGGTGGTGAGTGAAATGTTTATATATATATATATATATATATATATAT
>NC_068994.1:51588238-51591838 GCF_001194135.2 Octopus bimaculoides | reverse complement strand
ATATATATATATATATATATATAAGACGTACACTCACTCACTCATGTTTTATAAACACTATACAGATGTTGTGTTTGCCTGTGTCATTGTACAGATGTTTCATCTAATTTAGTAAAAGTCTTGGTATCTGATGCTGCCAAGGAGATTCCAGTATAGGAATGAAAAACTGATTTGTTGTCCAAGATAAGACAAATGGAAGACTGAAAACCATATGCCCACTTGCAAGGGTGTGTGTGCATGTGTATTTGAATGTAGTTGAATATATATGTTTGACTATGTGTGCATATACATAAATGGGTTTGAATGTGTGGGTGGTTGTAATTATGTATTTGTGTGTATATATATATATATGTGTATGTGTAAATATGTGTGTTTGCACATATATATGCATATATATATCTATATAAATGTGTATATATGTGTGTGTGTGTGTGTGTGTGTGTGTATGCTTATATATCATATATGTGTGTGTATATATATATGAATGTGTTTCACTATTCTTGTGTTCACATGCACATACATACACATTGCTTAAGCTTTGTGAAAACCAGTCAGAGATGTCTCTGGTGGCACTATTAGTGGCTGCTGCTGCTTCTTGCATATTTAATTATTATTTATTATCGTTATTATCATTATTATTATTATTATTATTATTATTATTATTATTTGTCACTCTTATTATTGCTGCTACTACCACTACCACCATCATCATCACCACCACTACAACATGAACACCGAAAATCCTTACTAATGCATTTCACACCACTAACAACACTATAGCCAATACCACTAACACCACCATTGTTAGCCTCTCCATGGTCATATGTTCTCCTAGAAGTAGCAGCCAAATTTTCTCCGGATATCATCTTGCTAAAGGATTCTGTATGTAGTGTGGTGCTACAAAACCCATAAAACAATGGGATGGTCATGGCTGGAATGGGACTGAGTCTGCATAAACCATTCTTTTATTCTTTTATTTGTTTCAGTCACTTGACTGCAGCCATGCTGGAGCACTGCCTTTACTCGAACAAATTGACCCAGGACTTATTCTTTGTAAGCCTAGTACTTGTTCTATCGGTCTCTTTTGCAGAATCGCTAAGTGACGGGGACATAAACACACCAGCATTGGTTGTCAAGCGATAGTGGGGGGGACAAACACACACAGACACACACACTCACGCACATATATACGACGGGCTTCTTTCAGTTTCCGTCTACCAAATCCGCTTATAAGGCTTTGGTCTGTTTGAGGCTATAGTAGAAGTCACTTGCCCAAGGTGCCACACAGTGGGACCGAACCCGGAACCATGTGGTTGGTAAGCAAACTACTTACCACACAGCCCCTCCTGCAGCTTATGTGAATTATAATAATATTCCTTGTGCAGTTTGTTCAGCAAACTTCTGCAGAATCCTCATTTGTTGAAACAGCGAGAGAGTCACCCCCCACCACCACCACTCACACACACACAAGACAAAACAAGACTCTGAAGAAGAAGTAACACAGCATAGATGACTTGCTTCAGTCTGGCTGCAAACAAACATGGTATGATAAAATGCATGCAGGCTCTGCTGTAAGGCTTACCCAACGTCAGGGCTATTGTGCATATTATTAGATGATGAAGGACCATGGTGGTGGGGACGAGATGCACTGCAGTGGGTGACGAAATATGGCGCTGTGGTCTGTCCTTCATCTCGTCATGCACCGTGCACAGTGCTGGCATGGAAAACTGGATGTAGAACAATGACGGCAGTGATTATGTACATTTTAATAAATATATTTATATAATATATATAATGTATATGCCTTGTAATATAATAGACATATAACCAGATTTTACTCTTTGGGGTGGGCGGGTGATTTGTGTAATAAGTGTTAATATACAAAGTGTGTGATTTTTATTTTACATCATTCCTTTACTGCCTCAGTTCTACTAAACAAACACCACTGTGTTATTAAAACAAATATTTGCATATATTTCACACATTTTCTATACTTAATACTTAATCTGTTTTAGTACATTGTTTCCAAATAGTCCATTTGACAGCAACAACAACAACAACAATAATTGTTTCAAATTTTGCTACAAGGGTAGCCATTTTGGGAGGGGGCTATCAATTACATCAACCCCAGTGTTTCACTGGTACTTTATCGACTATGAAAGGATGAAAGGCAGTTCAAATCCCTGGCAGTTCAAATCCAATGGGATTCCTATTGTTTCCATCTACCATATCCACTCACAAGACCTTCGGTTGGCTTTGGAACTGAACTTGAAACCACATGGTTCAGAAGCAAACTTCTTAACCACACAACCATGTCTGCACTTGACTCTGTGTGTGTGTGTGTGTGTGTGTGTGTGTGTGTGTGTGTGGATATGGAGGTAGGGAGAGAATACTCTTTTACAAATTTTTTCCATCTGGCTGTGGCCATGCTGGGGCACTGCCATTACAGTCATAGTTAATCCTTTCTTATGCTTGGAATCAAATCCCTCTGCGACCCCCACCCCACCAAATGCGTAGGTGAAAGCTGGGAATCCTTATCACTAGAATAATGAGTTTTCGTTTTTTTTTTTTCTTGGTGGGGTGGGGGTTCAAAAAATAAAATTGTTTTATGTTAATGATTTGCTGTTGTTTCTATTGTTGTGTAAAGTTCTGTTGAATAGACAAGAGATGAAATGCTGACATAATAATCTTCACCACCAACGCCGTTACAGCCACCACCATCACCAACAAACCCTGTACCATCACCTCCATCTCTGCTTCTGTCACCCCTTCACTATTGTCTCTATTGATATCTCCCCATTCCCTCTTCCCCCTATTTCTCACTAATCAATTACTGCTACCACCTTCACCATCACTCTTACCACCACCTTTACCACTTCCATTACCTTCACCACCACCACCATCATCTTCACCACTTCCACCACCACGACTATCACCTCCATCACCGATACTACCACCACCACCATGACTATCACCCTCATCACCACTACCACCTCCACCTATACCACCACCACCTTCACCCTACCCTGCCACCCACCACCTTCCCTACCACTTCCATCATCTATACCACTACCTTCATCACTCCCATCACCACCATCACCTATACAACCACCACCACCACCTTCACTATCATACCAACGTCGCCCCCCCCCCATTCACCACTACTCTTCTATCACCCACCCACCCACCAACCATCTGTTAAGCAGTTTCCTCAGCTCTTTGCTTCTGTTATGTTGTTTACTGCAGTTTCTCTTGCCAAGGTTCCATTGATTGGAGATGTTACTTCCCTGAAGCAGACAGACTGTGTCTACCACTGCATTACCACTACACCAAACACTGTACCTGTACCACTACCACAACTCCTGCAGTACCGCTGCATCACTGGCATTGCCACTGCACCAACAACACTACACCAGCAGCACCACTGTGCAAATAACATTACCCCAGCAGTACTACTGTACCACTACCACAACTCCTGCACTACCACTGCATCACTGGCAGTACCACTGCATTGCTGGCATTAACGCTGCACCAACAACACTACACCAGCAACATCACTGCAAATAACATTACCCTAGCAGTACCACTGTACCACTAATA
>NC_068994.1:51586558-51588027 GCF_001194135.2 Octopus bimaculoides | reverse complement strand
GTGTCTATTATGGTAAAATCACAAAAAAAAGTGCTTCATCTGGTGAGACGTAGCTCATAGCTGTATACTGTGTGTATGAGACAATACAAAGAGAGAGAGACAGACAGGCACACATACATATAGGTGGATAGATATGCACACACACACATACACATAGAGATAGATAGATACACACACACATACATATAGATAGACAAACACATACATACACACATAGTAATAGATAAATACACACACACACATACCCACATACACAGATAGATAGATATACAGGCACATAGATAGATAAATAGACAGATAGATAGATACACACACATATAGATAAGTAGACACACACACACAGATAGATAGATAGATAGATAGATTCACATACATATAGAGTTACACACACACACAGATACACACATATATATACACACATGTAAACAAGCATGCATACATACACATGTACATACATTCTCCTTAAAGAACTAATATATTGCATCATTTCGGTAAACTAGTAGATTCGTCCCCGCCCCTGTATTTCATCCCCAGCAAAGGAAAAACAAAAACATAATTTAAAAAATGGTAAAAAAAAACAAACAAACAAAAAAAGCTATATAAAGAAAATGAGAAAGTGAAGAGACCAGTTCTTTTCACCTCTTCTTTTTCTACCAGAAGTTCTTTGTATTCTCCCACAATTATCCCTGGCCCTGCCCTATCAGCATCTCCATCTATTTCCCCCACCTCTTTTCTTCCTCTTCATTTCAACATCTCTCTCTCTCTCTTTCTATATATATATATATATATATATATATATATATATATATATATATACATAAGCACACACATACACATGCACATACTCACTCTAATATCTCGTATATCTCATGCCCCTCGTTCTGTCCCACTTCCCCCTATGTTTAAGGTTCTTATTCACCCATCCACCCCTTTCAATCCACTCTGAAGAGTTTGTTCTCTTCTGTTGTGCTGCACACCAGCATAACACTAGCAGAAACCTTCAATTTGCTACACCATTTTTTTTTACCCTCGTTTCTCTCTCTCTCTCTCTCTCTCTCTCTCTCTCTCTCCTCTTTTTTCTTTTGTTCCCCTCCCCCCTCCAGCTTCTTCACCCCTGCTGCACAATTGATCTATGCTGATGTGCAGACTGCTGCTAATCTCCTCTAATTCTAGTGATTAGTGTTTTATATACATGTGTGCATTCATGCATGCATACATATGCAGAATATTGGAACATCTATCTGTTATATATATATATATACTCACACACATGTATAAATTTATATATATATATATACACACACATGCGTGCACACATATATATGCATGTGAATCAATTTTCTTTTGTTTCTCATTCTCTCTCTTTCTCTCTCTCTCTCTCTCTATATATATATATGTGTGTGTGTGTGTGGATGTGTGTATGCATGTGTGTGTGTGTGTGTATATATATATAAATATATATATATATA
>NC_068994.1:51582872-51585520 GCF_001194135.2 Octopus bimaculoides | reverse complement strand
TAGAAACTCTGCCAAATCAGATTGGAGCCTGGTGTAGCCATCTGGTTCACCAGTCCTCTGTCAAATCGTCCAACCCATGCTAGCATGGAAAGCAGACGTTAAACGATGATGATGATGATGAACAGCTGCATGTGGCCACTTCATTGGCCAAATTTTCATTAAAAAAAAAAAAAGCTCTTAAATGCACGTGTCAAAGTTTTTTCTTACAATACACTCTGGATTCCAGTCTATGATTCTCTGCAGTCAATCTACTTGACCTGATATTTCAGTTTGTGTGGTTAGTTTTCTTAAAAATCGACATAAAATTGATAGCTGGTATTTGCTGAAGTACTTTCTGAGGATACAGCTCAAATTTGACTCCCTTCTGTCTACTATAAATGTGTATGTGTACATGCGTATGATGTATCTCTAGTCCTTAATTAATTTTCGAGATACAAACCCTTGAGATGAGCATAAGATTCTGACAGCTAAAGGTTTAGGATTTCAGTCTAATTGGTCCTCATTAGCTTCAGTGCAGTTAAAACCATGTATACTGTCTTGTCAAAGTGTTGAACGTGTCAGTCAACATCTGGTGGTGTTGGTTTTGGTCATTAGTATTCGAGGAAAATTGCACAGGACAGCAGAGAGCATAGGAATTATTTCTAACTTTGTTGGAAAACAGTTTTTTTGTGATGTATTGCTTTCTCAAACCTCGCATGCAGAACACAGAAGTGTTGTGCAATAAAATGCAATGCAGATAAACTAATGAATTCTGTATTTTAGAAAGTATATTCAGTCATGAGCAGGAACAAATTTGGAGTTACTCACTCACTCACTCACTTATGTGTTTGTGTGAATACATGTTCATTATATATGTACATTGAAACAATCTGGAATTATGTTTGTGTATATATGTGTATATGTAGGAGTTGCTGTGTGGTAAGTAGCTTGCTTACAAACCACAGGGTTCCGGGTTCAGTCCCACTGCATGGCACCTTCGGCAAGTGTCTTCTACTATAGCCTCGGGTCGACCAAAGCCTTGTGAGTGGATTTGGTAGATGGAAACTGAAAGAAACCCTTCGTATATATGTATATATATATATATATGTATGTGTATGTATGTGTTTGTGTGTCTGTGTTTGTTAGCATATTTCTGTTGAAATGCACTGCTTTTTGTTTCACGTAATTTTAAACACATAGGAAACACATGAGAGGGAGAGTCGCTGAAGAGGTCAGAGGATGTGCGACAAAAGATTTCCAGACAAATGACATGAAATAAGAATGAGAATAAATCTCAGGTGAAGAACGAATATATAGTGCATGTGTTTATTTGGCAAGAAAAAAAAAAAAAAAAAGAAAGACCATTCTGCAATATAACAATATCTGTTTCACTACATGATTTCGCAACAGAAATCTTACAAAACAAATAGATAAACATTATAATTTAATTGTTATTCAATGTTTTAGTCAATAATTAATTTTGAATAATAGCTTTTGTCATTGTTAAGCTTGTGTTTGGAATAAGAATTAAAGTAAAATTTTGGCAGATGGCGGTAATTTAGCTCTTTAAAGCCGGAAGTTTGTATTATAGAGCTAGGGGTGGTCTCAGTCTGATTGGTATGGTATCAAAAGAGTTAAAGGTGCAACCATGTTAGACTTTAGAACACCGATTCCACCTGAGAATTACTTGACGGGTACGTTCACCTGTGGAATACTCAACCACTAATTGACAGTGCAGGGGCAAAGGGTTTGTGGTTAATCGAACTGCTGGAATCCTATATGGTCGAAAACTTATGAAAATCCATCAGGTTTAATTAATGTAAGGTAACAAAATTTAATCAATTCATAACGACTTGTGTGCTGAGGAGAGAAAATTATTAACTCAATGACGAATGTTAAATTTAATAACATTAATAAGTCTTTCACAATCTTGACTGTCCACAGACAACAACTTGCTTTTCACAATACCAAATGTTTCGTTTTAAATAATCTATGTATGATAATAATAATAATAATAATGATAATAATAATAATATAATGATGATGATGATAACGATAGTGATTATGGTGATATACAGTTTGCAGTAATAAGGCTGGCTGTGGTAAATTGAAGTTCAAAATTAAAGCTATGAAATTTGCTCTGAGACTGCTTATAATTTCACATTAAAGATGATGATGATGATGATTATTTTAACAACAACAATAATAATATAAATGAGAAATAGAAAATAAGAGTAATGAAAATGTATTTCACTTATTTATTTCTCTGAAATGGAATTGTAAATAGAAATAGAATTGGTCTGCAAAATAATGGTATTCCAAGAGGAGTAATTTGGTCTTTGACAATCTGTTCCTTTCTTTCTTCTTTCTTTATATTTGCTTGTTTTTTTTGTTTCTTTCTTTCTTTCTCCCCCCCCCCCTCATTTTAAATAAAGATTGGAAATACATTTTTTTTTATTTATCTCATTTGTTTGTAACCATTCCATTCTATTTTCTTCGTGTCTTTTTGCGATCTTTCTTGTAAAGATACTTCAAGGAATTTTCTGGAAGAAAAACAAAAAACAAAAATACAGAATGGTAAAGATAGAGTGTGGCTTTGCTAGGGCTTAATTTGGTAGAGCTATGGGGACGTGGAATTGAGGTAGGGTGGGTAGTAGGGTTGGGGAACT
>NC_068994.1:51581610-51582832 GCF_001194135.2 Octopus bimaculoides | reverse complement strand
CTCTTATTGCTAAACTGCTAAGTTTTGGGCATGTAAACATGCCAAAACCAGTTGTCAAGTTACGGTGGAAGACAAATACACACACAAAGACCTTCCACACAAATTCTGCCTACCAAATTCACTCCTAGGGCATTGATTGGCCTGATGCTATAGAAGACACTTACCTAAGAAGCTATGAAGTGGGACTGAACACAAAACCATGTTTCTTCTTCTCCTTTTTTATTATTATTATTTTTTTTTTTTTGTGTGTGGCTATGTGGTAAGTAGCTTGCTTACCAACCACGTGGTTGTGGGTTCAGCAGCAGGAAAGGCATCCAGTCAGGGAAATTAGGCCAAAACTGGAAATGTACAGGTGAGATCAGGTCCCTACCCGTCTACTAGGACAGTAAGTAATTCCAAGTAAGACCCAACCAACATGTGGAGGACATAAAATGATGAGGGTGACAAGGATGATGATGAGGAATAAAGGAAGGAGGAACAGAATGTGTTCAAGATAAAATTGAGTGGATTTGGCAGACGGAAACTGAAAGAAGCCTGTCGTATATCTATATATATATATATATATATATATGTGTATGTGTGTGTATATGTTTGTGTGTCTGTGTTTGTCCCCCCAACATCGCTTGACAACCGATGGTAGTGTGTTTAGGTCCCTGTAACTTAGCGGTACAGCAAAAGAGACCGATAGAATAAGTACTAGGCATCCAAATCCAAAGAATAAGTCCTGGGGTCGATTTGCTCGACTAAAGGCGGTGCTCCAGCATGGCCGCAGTCAAATGACTGAAACAAGTAAAAGAGTAAAAGAGTATAGATTCTTTTCATATTTTCTTAGAATTTCTTTCGCTTGGTTCTGAACAAAATCCATTCCACAAAAACTAGAAGATTAGTAATGGAAATGGAATAAGCTTTATCAACCGCAAAAGAAAGAAAAAAAGAAGAAAAAAACCATCCAGACATTACAGCACGTGAAATACACAGGAGTTATCTGACAATTACGTCTTTATCAGTTAAATCATTCCCATGATCCCTTGCCACCTACTACAAAATGCTGCAGCAACAAACATGCCACTAATAAGGGACGAGGTGGAGAAGGCCTTAGGAGTTGTTGTTGTTTGAAACCGAACATGAAGGACAAATAAGGAAATATGAGAAATCTTTATTAATAATAATGATAATAGCAATAATAATAATAATAATAATAATGGTGATGATGATGATAATA
>NC_068994.1:51571610-51579110 GCF_001194135.2 Octopus bimaculoides | reverse complement strand
GTGCTTTGCAATTACATTAAAATATTAGCAGTGAATTCATATTTCTGTTGTATTTCATTATTCCTCTAATTGATATTTGGCACGTGTACACACACACACACACACACACACACACACATATATACACATATACATACACGCGAGTATACACATACACATTTATATACACACACACATATATATATATACATATACATAGACGTATATACACATACATACACATACATATAGATACACACACACACACACACACAACCTGTAGTTCAACCAAAATAGGACATACTGGAAAGAGGTGATTTGGCTCATTGTTGCAAAGTGTCTAAGTATTTATAAAATGTCACTAATTAAGGCTCGTTCGACTACAAGCTGGCTTATATTTCTCCCTAAACAAGGAAGGGTCAGCAATATTGTGTCAAGCATGGCTTGTTGCACCAATTTTGTTGTATAGGTGATTACAATCGTTACCCAAGTGAAATACATAATGTATGACCCAGGTGGTGGGGCATTGAAAAAATTCCTGAGAGCGTAAAGTAAGTATTTAGTTACAGCCAGTGGTGAACTAGCAATATTATAACAAATTTTTTCTTTTGTTTGCTCTTTGTTGTTTTGATTTAATACATATATATATATTTATATAAATCGTGGAACTCCGTCAGTTACGATGATGAGGGTTCTAGTTGATCCGATCAACAGAACAGCCTGCTCGTGAAATTACCGTGCAAGTGGCTGAGCACTCCACAGACACGTGTACCCTTAACATAGTTCTCGGGGAGATTCAGCGTGACACAGAGTGTGTCATTTAAGGAAGCAACGATCGTATGATCCATGAGTCAGAACACCCCAACCACTAAGCTATGTTCCCTCACTGCCCAAAGGCACAAGCAGAAATATGTGAAACTTGTTACAAGCCTGAGCAGCAGTGGAAGTGCTATGTTGTTTTGGATGCTTGGTACAAACACTGAAACAGGCATGTGTGCAAGCTAGGCCGGTTGTTTATATTTACATGTCTAAGTGGTGTTTATGAATGTTTAATTTCATTGAAACTGAAACTGTTTGCTTCCTTTCTATTTTTTTCTCACCACCCTTTCTCATCACCCTCCTCCGTCCTTGCCGGTCCCCTTCCCCAACCTCTGCACTGCTCTCAGCTTCTTTGGCTCGCTCCGGTATTTCTCTCCGTCCCTCCAAACTTGTCTATGCAATGTGTCATTCATTTGGCAGTTTCACAAACACATAACATATCAAATAAAGATGACAGATGTTTCTGTGTGGTTATCGTTTTCTGTTTGTTTATTTCATATTATCTTTGTAGTCGTGTTTGTTAACAAACAATTGATACCAATTGTGGTAGTTCAGCCGCAATTTTCTTGCCTTTTTGCTTTCTTTCATTCTCTATCTTTTGTTCAGACAATGAGTATATCTGACTACGTCATCTAATATATATTTTTGTTTTTTAAATAGTAGGAAGTACTGCTGCCACATAAAAAGCACCAGTGCTGTTGCCATGTGGAAAGCACCCAGTACACTCGGTAAAGTGGTTGACATTAAGAAGAGCATACAGCCATAGAGACCTTACCAAAACAGACAACTGGGGCCTGGTGCAGCTCTCAGGTTTGCCAGCTCCTGTCAAACTGTCCAACACATGCCAGCATGTAAAACAGACAGTTAATGCAGATAATAATGATGATGATGAAGTGAGTTGAGGAGGGAGATTTGGCTTCTATTTCTAGCAGGTTAACCTATCATGTAGAGACCCCTTTGTTAGTCTGATTGTTAGTGGTTGTTGTTAAGTGCTAACTCAGCCCTCATCAAGCCAACATATATTCCCAAACTGGTACAGACATGATTACATAGTTTAGAAGCTCACTTCATGGCCACATCTCTGTGGTTTCAGATTTCATTCCACTCTGTGGCATTCTGGGGCGAGTGTCTCCTACTTATAACCCCGGGTTGACATACCACATAAAAATTCCTTTCTTGGTTCGGTTGTTACTGGTTGTTTCTTAATGCCTGTTCAGCCCTGATCAAGTCAATCTTTTACTTGTTTCACTCATTAGACTGTGGCCTTGCTGGGGCACCACCTTAAATTTTTAGTAGTGATAGTGGCGGTGGTGGTAGTGACAATATTCACAGCAATGATGACGTCAACAATAATAATAATCATCTTGTTGTGGTTGATGGCATTGGTAATTTAGGATTGCGGTTGTTGTTGTCATTAAGACCAAGGTTGGCACTGACCAATCAAACGTTTAATCAAAAGCCTTCCAGCCATGACCAGTCCCTCTTCTTTTCTCTCCCCATTTAAACTACATAATCCAGTACACCCTTTTCCGAGACAGTAACGATTTAAGTTCGTGTTTGATTAGACTGCTCTTTCTTGCAGGTCGAGTGACTGTGTGCCTGTGAGTGAGGGTATTGGTATTTCTGTTACTGTTGCTGATATTGGTGACGTGGGTGGGGGAAGTATTTGCTTTCCTTTGGTTGTTGTTGTTGTTGTTGTTATTACCATATTGCTTTGGAGATGAGTCAAGAAAATGTCACTGATAAAGCATACTTCTCAAGTATGTTGCTACATCGAGAGAGTAAGATTTAAAAGAAAAAAAAAATCAAACAAAAACAAAACAAAAAAAAAAGATGGTAGTAATCTCAGAACCAGTCAAAGGGCGGCTTATAGCTATAATGGTGGTGTTAGCTGTAGTGATAGTGGCGACGGTGGTAGTGACAATATTCACAGCAATGATGATGACAGCGGTAATAATAGTCATAGTGGTAGTACTGGTGGTGGTGGTGGTGGTGGTGGTGGTGGTGCTAGTAGTTGTAGTTGTAGTATTACTTGTGACTGTTGTAGTAGAGGTGATAGCGGTAGTGGTGGTGTTAATAAAAATAGTGAAGGTTGTCACTATACCAATGGTAGTGGTATAGGTTGTGATGACAGTGGTAGTGACGTTAGTATTGGTGGTAGCAATAGTAGTGGTACTTGAGTGTATTGCTGATGGTAGTGGTAGTGATATTAGTGGTGGTGGTGGTATTGATAGTATTTGGTATTGGTGGTGGTGATAGTAATAACAGTGGTGATTGTAGTAGTGGTAATGGTAGTGGTTGTGACTATAGTAATTAATAGTGGCGGTAGTAGTATTAATATTAATATTAGTGGTGATTTGGGTTGTTGTAGTAGTGGTAATGGTAGTGGTTGTGACTATAGTAATTAATAGTGGCGGTAGTAATATTAATATTAATATTAGTGGTGATTTGGGTTGTTGTAGTATTGGTGGTAGTAGTAATAGTAGTGATGGTGGTGATAATGTTGTTAGTAACAGTAGTAAAGGTGCTAGTGATATTAGTGGTGGTGGTGGCAGTAGTGATATTGTGATGCTTTGTATTGGTTGTAGTTTTAGTGGTGGTGATTGTTGTTGCTGTTATAGTGCCCTGATAGTTCATTGCAGGATTCAGTTATAAAAACAATAAAAATAGTTATAAGAAAGTTATAAAAAAATATATAAGTTAGGGATTCTTAAGTGAAGGAAGATGAGTTGTGACATCCATGCCTTTTCAAAAGGATTTGGTGATCTAACGTGAATAATTCTTTCTAATGTAGACAGGTCTAAAATTTTGGTGGATGTGTGTGTGTGTGTGTGTGTGTGTGTATCGGGGGGTGGGGGTCAGTCGATTACATCAACTCCAATACTCAACTGTTACTTATTTTGGTACTTCCAAAGGGTGGAAGGCAAAGTCGACCTCGGCGGAATTTGAACCGAGAACATAAAGCTGGAAGAGATACTAATTAACCATTTTGCCTAGCGTGCTAACGATTCTGCCAGCTCGCTGCCTTAATAATAATAATGACAATAATAATACTAATGATTTCCAATTTTTTTTTTTGCCACAAGGGTAGCTTGTGGGAGAGGATTAAGTTGATTACATCGACCCCCAGTGTTTGACTGGTACTGTACTTAATTTATCAACCCTGAAAGGATGACAGGTAAAGTCGACCACGGCGGAACTTGAACTCAGAACGCAGCGGCAGACGAAATACCGCTAAGCACTCCGCCCGGCGTGCTAACGGTTCTGCTAGCTCATTGCTTTAATAATAATAATAATAATAAAAAAACAGAAACAATTCCTATCATAGTAGGTGCCTTAGGTATAATAAAAAAATATTCAGACAAATACATAACAAAAACACCAGGACTTACAAATATATATAACATACAGAAAATTGCACTACTGGGTACTGCACACATTCTACGCAAAACACTTTCAATACAGTAACCATAAGAGCACCACAGCAAACCACAGCACATACCCAAGGCGCACAGAGCTGCGCTCGGTAGTGAAGTGAAAGCACGTTATAAAAATAAAACTACTGAATAATAATAATAATAATAATAATAACAATCCTTTCTACTGAAGGGACAAGGGCCTGAAATTTAGTGGGAGGGGACTAGTCGATTACATCAACCCCAGTGTTTCATTGGTACTTAATTTATCGACCCTGAAAGGATGAAAGGCAAAGTAGACCTTGGCGGCAATTGAACTCAGTACCTAGCGGCAGACAAAATGCAGTTTAACATTTTGTCTGGCTTGCTAATGATTCTGCCTGCTCACTGCTTTTGTAGCAGTAATAGTAGTAGTAATAATAGTAATAATAATAATAATGGTTGTGGTGGTTTCTGACTTGGCTTGCTGCCACAAATTCTAAGGAAAGCTTCGAGTTGATTGAATCAACTCCTGTTCTTGACTCTTGCGTGTTTTATCGAACCCGGAAGGATGAAAGCAGACACGACCTTGGCACCTTTTGAACTCAGAACATAGATATATCTAAATAACTGCTGCAAATCACTTCTTCTACCTACTTGGCCCTATTCTCCTCCCCCACCTTCTCCACCCTTCTGCTTTTTATTGCTGCTCCACCACCCATGAACCATTCATAATAATAATAATAATAAAAATAATAATAAGGATTTCAGATTTTGGCACAAGGCCAGCAACTTTGGGGAAGGGGGTTACGTCGATTACATTTACACCAATACTCAGTTGGTATTTATTTTATTGACCCAGAAAGGATGAAAGGCAAAGTTGACCTCGATAGAATTTGAACCCAGAACTTAAAAACAGTCAAAATGCTGCTAAGCATTTTGCCTTGGTGTGCTAATGATTCTGTTAGCTCACCACCTTAATAATAATAATAATAATAATAATAATAATTATTATTATTATTTCTACTCAAGGCACAAGGCTGTGAAAATTTTGGGGGTAAGGGAGCTAGTTGATTATATCAACCCCAGTGTATAACAGGTACTTATTTCATCTACCCCGAAAGGATGAAAAGCAAAGTTGACCTTGGCAGAACTTGAACTCAGAACGTAGCAGCAGACAAAATACCACAAGGTATTTCGCCTGGCATGCTAACGATTCTGCCAGCGCACCGCCTTAATAATAATAATAATAATAATAATAATAATAATAATAATCCTTTCTATTAAAGGCACAAGGCCTGAAATTTTTGGGGAAGTGGTTAGTCAGTTACATCAACCCCCATGCCCACTGGTACTTATTTTATCAACCCTAAAAGGATGAAAAGCAAAGACGACCTCACTGGGATTTGAACTCAGAACATGAAAATAAATGAAGTTCTGCTAAGCATTTTGCTCAGCATGCTGAAGATTCTGCCGGCTCACCACCTTAACAACAACAACAACAACTACAACAATAATCCTTTCTACTAAAAGCACAAGGCCTGGAATTTTGGCGGGAGGGGAACTTTGACGCCGGAAGGATAAAAGACAAAATTGACCTCGGCAGAATTTGAACTCAGAACGTAAAGACAGACGAATTACCACTAAGCATTTCGCCCGGCGTGCTAACGATTCTGTCAGCTCATTGCCTTAACAACAACAATGATAATGATAACATAAGAGAAAATGATGCAATGTTACTATACTGCTGTACCACATATTGTCACAATTTCACATCCTACCATGACTACAATCACAGTATTGTATACACCCCCTGGGTAAGGCACACAATTCTAGTTACTTTAGTATGCCTGACTGAATAATTAGGTTTTGCTTAGACTTAGTTTATCCCCCTCTCTCTCTCCCTTGTATTTTTCTCTGTTTTTCTCTTCTCTTCCTCCTCTTCACTCTCCCTACTCTACCCTCTCCCCGTTCTCTCCCTCCAACCGTCTCTTGTCTTATTGGCAATCTCTTGTTTATGTGGAGCTGCAGAATCCTCTACTATACATGCCATATATGCACAGGCTGTCACTACTAGATACATTAAGAGGAGCATTTACCAAAAAGCCATTACAATATTGGTAATAAATATCTGTTATGTGGCCGCTTGCCTGAAGGCATTCCACCACGGTCTGTCCAGATGATCAACACTAGCCCCTGCCACTCCCCCCCCCCGATGCAAAATATTCATCATGGTATAATGATATACCAAGACTCTTATTGATGTGTATAATATATATCTACATGTGTGTCTGTGTGTATACATATGTGTGTGTGTGTGTGTGTACATGTACGCTCATACATTTAGCTGTCCAATTTCAATTTTCTGAAATCAGAATCCTGTGGTATATCCATAAAACCTCTCCATGACTTGGGAAATGGCTGTGATGATTATTTAGAATTTGAATTTCAGCTTTCGCCTAGATTAACACTTCTACTTAGCAGCAAAACCTGAGATTACCATATATGTTTATGTGTGTGTGTGTGTGTATGTACATGCAAACACACATGCATGTACATAAAACATACATACATACATACATATGTATGTATGCCTGTTATTAGTATTGCCATGTCCAAGCAATATATATATATATATATATATATATATATATATATATATATATATATATATATATATATAGTCAAAATGAGCAACAAGGATATCCAAGGATATATATATAATGTTGTAAATGGTTTTCCATTGGTTTTAATGAAGATCCAGCTGCCCAATGATGTGAATAATTTGCTCATTGAATCTGCATCTGGTATGTACAAAGCTGAACATTCCACACTCACATGCATACCTTTAATGTATTAAATCCTCTCACAGGTCTTTGGTTGGCCCAGGGCTTTAGTGGCAGGCACTTGGCAAGTGCCATGCAGTGGGACTGAATCCAAAACCACACAGTTTTGGGAAACAAGCCTCTTAAGCCTCTGGTGTTTAAATTGGCCTTACCTGACCCAAATATTCTCTGTCTGTTTTATGGTTAGACTTGCCAGATCCAGCCTTTCACACTAACCCTACGAGTAAGACAATTGAATCATTGAAATCTTGAAGTTACAGGATAATGCATGATTAATCCAAAACAATATGAATACAGAAACGTTTTACATTTCACAAAGTAAGCTGAATGCTAAAGGTTTAATGACACACACATATAGGATATGTTTTTGTGTGTGTGTGTGTGTGTGCGTGTATGAGTGTGTATGTATGTATATATGTGTGTGTGTGTGTGTGTGTGTGTGTGTGTGCATGCACATATGT
>NC_068994.1:51566665-51570854 GCF_001194135.2 Octopus bimaculoides | reverse complement strand
TATATATATATATATGTGTGTGTGTGTGTGTATGTATATATTTATGTGTGTGTGTGTGTTGTCTTTGTTGCCCCCCCCCCACTGCCTGACAACCAGTGTTGGTGTGTTTACATCCCAATCACTTAGCGATTCAATGAAAGAGATTGATAGAGTAAGTACTAGGCTTTAAAAAAAATAATAAGTACCAGGGGGTTGATTCATTTGAGTAAAGTCTTTAGCAGTGCTCCAGCATGACCACAGTCTGATGAATGAAACGAGTAAAGGATATGATATAAAAGTGTTTGGCTGTAATTAGTTATCTCTTGTATCTTTATCTCTGTCAGTCATTGGACTGTGGCCATGCTGGGGCACTGGCTTCAAAGGTGTAGTTGATTGTATTGACATTTCTATTTATAGATTACTTTTTCTTTTATCAAAGGGCTAGAAAGAAAGCTCAGCTTGGGCAGCGTTTGAACCTGGAACATGAAGGGATCTAAGTGAAATCCGCAATTCATTCTATTCAATGCTCTGTTGATTCTTCTAACCATCACCGTCTTTTTGCATGGCTGCTCCGAATATTTGGGGAATGAGGATGGTCTGCAATTGGTGTTGTGAGTTTATTGACAGCTTCCCTACCTACCTGACTACCGGTTGCCATGGATACAAGAAAGTTCCAGAAATATAGTTCAACTTGTTGGTATAAACATTGAGATCAAACTTTCAATACTTTACTTACCCTTCAACTTGTGTGTGTACATGTGTGTGTGTGTGCACATGTATGTGTGTGTTTTTATACATACATGTGTCTGTGCATATGTGTATGTATATGTATGTATGTGTATATGTATGTATGTATGAATGTGTATACATATGTATATATATATATATATAATGTATGTATATATGTATATTTATGTATATGTATGTATATGTATTTATATATGTATATATATGTATGTATATATATATAATATATATATATATATATATTTATATATATAATATATATATATATGTGTATGTATAAATATGTATGTATATATATATGTATGTATAAATATGTATTTATATATATATGTATGTATAAATATGTATTTATATATATATGTATGTATAAATATGTATTTATATATATATGTATGTATAAATATGTATTTATATATATATGTATGTATAAATATGTATTTATTTATATATCTATATGTATAAATATGTATGTATATGTATAAATATGAATGTATATTTATGTATATTTATATATGTATATGTATAAATATGTATATTTATATATATCTATATATATGTATAAATATAATGGTGTATTTGAACATAGCCACACATGCTCATAAAGAGGTGCCTCATTCGTTTGCAGTATCAAAAGTGCTAAATCCTAATGTGCTTATCAATAACAACCACACCAATAATAATAAGAACTTTTTATTATTGCTTTTATTTATTTATTATTATTATTATTATTATTATTATTATTATTATTATTATTATTATTATTATTAGTTATCACACTGATGTTAACCATGATATCCATCTGGTGATGCTAGCTGTTGCTGTTCTTATCTTTACAGGAAGTCTACTAGTATTGATGTTGTGTAACGATTTGTAGTATATTCTCCTTTTAGGTTTGTGTCAAGGTTGCAGACATTTTGAATGATAGTAGATGCTTGTGAACACTTTCAGATAGGATGTGATGCTCAACCATTAGTCTGTTCATCCATCTCTCCATTTGTCCATCCAACCATCCGCTTATCTGCCTATTTGTAAAGCCATTCAAGTAACTACTTACCTCATGAACCAACTAGTGATCTGCTATGTGTCTATGTTGTGGTGTTGACCTGCTGAAATAGCAGCCAAATCTCCCTCTCATCACACCCTGCTGTCTTAACCGTTTTGTTGTCATATTTCTGTTGAAACACATTGCCTTTCTTTCAAATAATTTTGAGAATAGTGAAGAATTAATCAAAATGATTTTGTTATTTTAAGGTATTTGGAACCTAAATTAACAGGCAATTTTGATGGAAGATTTTGATTTAGCTCACTTTAAAACAACTGCTCTGTACTCTAGCTGGGTCCAGGAGGGTTAGTATCAAGTGGTCTGAATAAGTAGCCCCAGATACTTTCTCCATTCAGTTGAGGGATCTTTGTCCTCCAAGTTACTTAGTAACCTCACTGGTGCTGGTGACATGTAAAAAGCGTCCAGTGCATTCTACAAAATGATTGACGTTAGGAAGGGCATCTGGCTGTAGGAACCATGCCAAAGCAGACGTTAGAGCCTGGCACCGTATTTTGGTTTGCCAGTTCCTGTCAACATGGAAAATGGACATTAAATAATGGTGATGATAATGATGTTGATGATATCTCTAAAGAGGGTTTATTGACTGGAATATTTTTGATCGTAAAGCTGCTAAATCAAGGATGACCTGTTGTTAAGCAATGTCTATAACTATTTTTCCTTACTTAGCCACCTAAATCAATGAATTACTTGATCAGTCACTTACACTGTCAGTCAGTCACTCAATCAATCAATTGATCAGTCTGATTGTGGCCATGGTGATTATATTAATGTGTCGAATTTCCAATAACATTGGTTTCCGCATCAAAAATTTAAAAAAGCTGTCATGATTTTTCAGGTCAGTCATGTTTTGGAAAAAATTTCACTTGCATCTTAGATTCAGCCATTTTTAAGATGGTAGGATGAATTTTGAGGGAAATTTGGTTACTATTTCTTGCTGGTTGAGCAACAGTGTAGAGGCTCTCTCTTTGGCTCAAGATAAACAATTGTTGTTCATAATCTAGTTTACTGTTATGGCATTCTTTGTCTCACTTCTTCTTTCACCATTTTGTGAACTGTCTTGTATAAATGTATCATATATCTGTTAGCTCTTTCGATTATTGCATTTGTGTTGAAATACTCTTGCCTTTTGTTCCAATTAATTTTGAAAATAATGAAGAATTTATTAAAATAACTTTGTTGTTATTAAGCTGGCGTTCAGAGTATAAATCAATGTCAAAGTTTGATGGAAGGTTTTAATTTTAAAAGGAGATAGTTTGTATCGGAGATTCATGGTGGTCGGACAAATTGGAATCAAAAGGATCAGACTTTTGTGCCTTGTTCATTGTTTAATTTGTTAGCCATAATCCTGTGTTGTTATTTAGCTCCCAAATCACTTCCATAATCTAATAGATTCCTAGATCTGACCTTTCCATGCTTTTCTATATCTTTTTGGTATCTAAGACTTCATTGCCAAATGGGCCCCACCCTGCTATCTTTTACAGGATATCTGAATGTGATTAGAAGATGATATGACTGATTCTTCTGATCAGCTGACTAATTTGTTTTTTAGTTCCTTCACCAGATACTATGTCCTGTTTCCTTGTTAAAGCATTGTGTCCTCTCTGTTATTGAGAGCAATGTGTCCATCAGTTGCTTTAACCCTTTTCATATCAACCCACCCAAAGCCACTCCGAGTTCTAGAATACAAACTAAAATTAGCTGAAACAAAGGCAGTGTATTTTAACAAAATTATGGTAATTGAAAGGGATAACATTGCAAGTATTGTCTGCTGGCTAAAACTGCTTGTGTGTGTGTGTGTGTGTGTGTGCATGCTGTTCATTGGTTCAGCTGTATGCTTCAGTGTGTTGTTTCAAATGTGTTTATTATTCATTGGTTGAAGCTGTGTGTCTGTCTCAATCAGTTGAAAATTGGAAGAGATATGAAATAAAAATTCCTATGAAGTATTACATTATCAATATATTGCATACAAATACCATTCCCAGAACTCCTTGTAGAAATCATCATCATCATCTTCATTGTCATCATCGTTGTCGTCATCAACATCAATTTTGCGTCCTGCTTGTATGGATCAAACGGAATTCATTGAGGTCAGTTTTCTATAGACAGATGCCCTTGTCACCATGCTAATGATTCTGCCCCCTGATAACGGTTTCAAATTTTGGTACAAGGCCAGCAATTTTGGAGGAGGGGGTAAGTCAGTTACACTGAACCCCCCCCCCCACCGACTGGTACTTATTTTATATACCCCAAAAGGATAAAAGGCAAAGTTGACCACCTTGATAGAATTTGAACTCAGAACGTGAAGATAAAGAAAATGCTCCATGCTAACAATTCTTCCTGCTTACCACCACCACCACAATAATAATAATAATAATAATAATAATAATAATAAAACGGGCT
>NC_068994.1:51564345-51566103 GCF_001194135.2 Octopus bimaculoides | reverse complement strand
CAGACATACACATATCTAAATATATATGCACACATATGTATATATTTGTGTGTGTAAAATCTATACATACATACATACATACATATATATATATATATATATATATATATATATATATAAATAATGTGTGTGTGTGTAGATATATATGTATGTATTAGTTTTTTGTTGAAATTAACTTATGTTGAAAGATCTTCGAGGTGCAGATGTTCCACAGCTAATCCTATTTATTACTTTTATTGTTTCACATTCACTTGTTCTTGCAAATTTCCAAGACATGATCTAGCGCTAGAGTCTTTGTTTCTTACAGTCAGATGTTTTTACTTGTCACTAACAGATCGACCTGAGTGAAAAGTGGGAGTGGAAATGCATTTTATTGTCTAGCCCAAAAAGAACTGAACATAAAAAGCATCAAATATCAAATGGCTATGAGGGTCCGGTCAGGTAAAATAGGAATTAAAAGATTCCTTAGGTGAAAAATGGTTTGAGATGCTTCTTGGGTATTCATTGATCAGGTCATCTGGAAATGCTTATTTTTTTATTTTTTCTGTCTTATAATTGGGAGGGAAAGCACCACCCATGGTCCTTTACAGAGGCTCTGAGACTAGTGAGAAGAAGGGAGGATGACATCCTTAAGATGGTGACCTAGCCTGATTGCTTGCAACAAATTGGAATCTGCTAAAGGCTTCTTAAGTACCAGGTGGTGATGTTAACCCTTTTGTTACCCTATTTCTTTTGAGATGCTTTTTTCTTTCTTTCAATTAATTTTAAATATTACAAAGAATTTAGTAAAATAACTTAGTTATCATTAAGCTAGTGTTAGGAACATATATTGTGACTAAGGTTTGGTGGAAGATTTTAATTCAAATCTTATGAAAACAAGACATTTGTACTACAGAGCCGGAGGCAGTTTCAGCCAGGTTGGTATCGAAAGGGTTAAATTGGGTGTCAGTTTAAGCCTATCTACCATCATCCAATTAGATCTTGGTGGGATTTTTAACTCAGAACACAGCTGGAATAAATACCACAAGGTATCTAGTCCAGTCTTTTCATAGTCCTGCCTTGAAGTGGCACCTTTTTTATTGGTCCCTAGAGGAGAAAAGCTAGTCATCCTTGATGGGATTTGAACCCTGGATACAGAGAGTTGGAACAAATGCTATACAGTATTCTATCAAGCAATCTAATAACTCTACCAATATACCTGATACACCCCCTCTCTCTCTCTTTCTCTCTCTCCAGCTTCCATCTCTTTGCTCTCTCTCTCACTCTCCCTCCCACCCTAGGTCATGCACTAATCTTTTTGTTCAGAAACTCGACCCCATCAGATCCCTTCTCCAGGCCCATGTTTTTCCTGCGCTTGTTAACTTACAGATGTTCAAGCTGAACTTAAACCATATTGATTTCACCAGTCTCGGAGTATTATATGCAATAGACTAGGAAAAAGATTCATCTCTTATCTCCATTAGTTGTCTCGGGGGATAATGAAGTCAGTGGGAAACTTGCTTTATGCTTGCAGCACTGAAAATATATAATCTGAATCAAATGTGTGGTGAAAGAAATATATTTGATGATGATTAATATTATGAGAACTGTTTTAGTTTATTTTACTTCTTGTTGTATTAGCAAGCTTGGCAAGTAATTCTGGACATGTTTCACTGTTATTACGAGCCATTAGCAAAAATGTAACCTTGCTTAAGTGCTTGTAAGCATATATATAAATATATATATATATATATATATATATATATATATATATATATA
>NC_068994.1:51560831-51563711 GCF_001194135.2 Octopus bimaculoides | reverse complement strand
ATATATATTTATATATATATATATATATATATATATATATAAAGCACCATCCGAATGTGGTCAATGCCAGGTCCGCTTGACTGGCTCCTGTGCTGGTGGCACGTAAAAACCACCATCTGAACGTGGCCGATGGCAGTGCCCCATGACTGGGTCCCATACCGGTGGCATGTAAAAAGCACTACCCAGATGTGATCAATGCCATGCCCACCTGACTGGCTCCTATGCCAACCACTCTCAAAGTGGTTGGCATTAGGAAGGGCATCCAGCTGTAGAAACATTGCCAGATCAGATTGGAGCCTGGTGCAGCCACAGGCTCTCCAGACCTCAGTCAAACTGTCCAACCCATGCCAGCATGGAAAATGGACGTTACATAATGATAATATATATATAAATACAAAATAAATAACAGGATGTCAAGTACCAGTGCAATACACTCTACTTCAAGCTGTGTGGATAATACCAGACTGACTTGGGCACTGTCTGTGAGAAAAACAGCACCATGACGCAGATTTGTTAGCCTTCGTTGGACTCTGTGAAACTTCGAAGTCACTGTCATCAGTCTTTTTGTGAAAATATAATAGATATTTTATTTTTTGCAAAAAAGTATTGAGAAATCCTTCAGTTTAATGTAAAATTGTTTTTAGTGTAACTTGACATAAAAACAGACATGCTATTTATATATATTGGTCATTAAGCCATTGTGGCTATAAGTGGCTATTATCAAAATATACACCCTAAGCAAATGTACTTAACACTCAGGATGTATACACAGACACAAAGGTGGCGAGCTGGCAGAAACGTTAGCACGCCGGGCGAAATGCTTAGCGGTATTTCGTCTGCCGTTATGTTCTGAGTTCAAATTCTGCCGAGGTCGACTTTGCCTTTCATCCTTTCGGGGTTGATAAATTAAGTACCAGTTATGCACTGGGGTCGATGTAATCAACTTAATCCCTTTGTCTGTCCTTGTTTGTCCCCTCTATGTTTAGCACCCTGTGGGCAATAAGGAAATAAGACACATATGAATCTTCAACCATACTCACACACAAATTCAACAAAATGCATACACACACACACACTCACACACAAAATCATAAGCACACACACAATCATATTCACCAAGCAATGTGCTGTCATATGCACATGCACACACATATGCATATAATCACACATGAAGTGACATTCGCATAATCCCATCTATACACATACACATACTTTACAAACGCATGCACAGATAGACTTAGAACCTCCCCCACAGACACATATATTAACATGTACAACCATACACATGTTTTGTTTTTGTACACTTGAATTTAATTTTGTGCATACATGAAGCTTCTTTGTGTATTGACATTCAGTGAAATATGAGCACAAACAAATATGCACACCTGCAAACGTGAAAACACTTTCAGCTCTTCATGTATAAATACTTGTGAGTGTGTATATGAAAGAGGATGAGTGCTGGAAAGCATAAGATTATGCTAACACTGTTGTTCATCATCTCCTTGACTTCAACCAGTCTCAGGAGCTGCTGTTGAAAGCATCACTTGAGACAGACACAAGCACTGCGCTTGTGTGTGTGTGGTAGTGTGTGTGTGTGTGTGTGTGTGGTAGTGTTTGGATAAGAGTGTATAAATGTGAGAGCGAATGTGTAGGTGGGGTCTTGTATGTGTGCATAATATTCTTTTACTGGTTTTAGTCATTTGACTGTGGCCATGCTGGAACACCGCTTTTAATCGAACCAACTGACCCCAGGGCTTATTATTTGTAAGTCTCGTACTGCCGAACTGCTAAGTTACAGGGACATAAACACTCTAGCATCAGTTGTCAAGCGATGGTGGGGGAAACAAGCACACACACACACACACACACACACACACACACACACACATGATGGGCTTCTTTTAGTTTCCGTCCACCAAATCCACTCACAAGGCTTTGGTTGGCCTGATGCTATAATAGAAGACACTTGCCCTAGGTGCCATGCAGTGGGACTGAACCCAGAACCATGTGGTTGGGAAGCAAGCTTCTTACCCCACAGCCATACCTGCACCTATCACAATGTTGCAATATTGACCAGACCATCAGACATTGTTGGTCACCATGTGCATCCGATTCTCTCTCGATTGTGCCATTCTTTTCCATCTTGACCCAAATTGCTCAACTAAATCATCCTCTCGTTATCATAGAGGCCTTCCAGGTGACCTTTTCTGGTCTCTTGGGTACCACTTGGCAACTGCATGTGTCCAGCTATTCTCTGTGAACCTTGAGATCTGTCTGACCAAGTGGAACCTGTGCTTTTGGTTTTCTGTAGTCACATCGTTCACTCAGCTCCATTCGTGAATGATGCATTTTGAATGTGCTCACATGATGATATTCGTAGCATGGGTCTTTCCACCGCCCTTTCCATTGTCGCCAATCACTGTTCTATCTTCTTCATCTTAAAAGCTGAAACGATGTATGTGTGTGTGTATATGAGGGAGTACAAAGAGGAGGAATGTGCTTATGGAGTATGAGGTTTGGGAGAAGATATGTCTGGATAAAGCATCAATATTAATGCAACGTCACAAGTCCTTGATTCTAATCAGTCTCAGAACTGGCATGGAGTGCCTACGAGAGAGCGAGAGAGAGTGAGAGAGAAAGAGGGGATGGTAAAAAGAGGATGACTAAGAATATGTGTGTATACATCTATATATATATATATATATATTTATATGTGCAGTCATATATGTGTGGTATATATATATGTCTAAGTGAATATGCATTCCAGCAGTCTTGTTTCTCCATTGACAAGTTTTGTAAACATTATAAAGGGAGACAATAATGAATAGTTTAGTTGCTGGGGAGTTTTTCTTTTTGTTTTTGTTTGTTATTCTGTTTCAT
>NC_068994.1:51559747-51560702 GCF_001194135.2 Octopus bimaculoides | reverse complement strand
CTCTATTGAAATCAGAGACATATTCCGATTTGTTGTAATGGTGGTGGCGATGGTGATGGTTTGCTACTGTTGTGGTGCTGGTTGTTGTTGTTGTTGTTGCTGTTGTTGTTGTTGGTGGTGTCGGTGGTGGTGGTGTTGTGATTGTGGTCTTCATCATTGTCATTGTAGCACTGTTGTGAAGAAATCTGATATAGTGTTGGCGAGGAGTCAGCCTTGGTTAATGGTTAATTATTGAAAGGTCGTTATGAATATGAAACACTTAATTACTTTAGAAGGACAAATTCCAGAATCCGTATATTAACAATTGGAAATGTTTCCTTCCTCCCCCCTCTCTCCCCTCTCTCTCTATCTATCTGCCTATCTATCTATCTATTGATCTCTGTTTCTTTCTGTTTGCTTTTCCATTCCGTTATTCTGTGTTTCCTTCTTTAATTAACAACTGCAGCTATAGATACATCATCATCATCATCATCATCATCATCACAAGTGCTTCTAATTGTAGTAATAATACTTACACTGATTCTAGTTATTATTATTATTATTATTATTATTATTATTATTATTGTTATGATAATGGTTTCAAATTTTGACATAAAGCCAGCAATTTTGAGGCAAAGGGGAGTAGTCGATGCCATCGATCTCAGTATTAAGTAGCAATAATAATAATAATAATAATAATAATAATAATTCTTTCTAATTTTGGCACAAAATTAACAATTTTGAGGGAAGGGGGCAAGTTGATTATATCTACTCTGGTACTTGACTGGTACTTTATTTAACCCCCCCCCCCACCAGGAAGATGAAAGATGAAGTTGGCCTCAGCAGGATTTGAAGTGCCACTGAACATTTTGTCTGACTTGCTAATGATTCTGACTGTTACCACCTTGATGATGATGATGATGATGATTTAGGTTCAAACCTTGAAGGGCGGGAGAGTAGTCAATACTTTTGACCC
>NC_068994.1:51558567-51559707 GCF_001194135.2 Octopus bimaculoides | reverse complement strand
TGACCCACCCATCCCTCCCATAGTACTTAATAAAAGGCACATGGCTTAGTGGTTAGGGTATTTGACTTGCAATCATAAGGTCATGAGTTCAATTCCCAGCAATCTCAATCCTTGACTAATACTTTATTTTATTGATCTCAGAGATGATGCGATGTTTCACAATGTGAAGGTATACATAATAATCATCATCATCATCATCATCATCATCATCATCGTCTATAGAAAATCAAAATCTAAAGCAAAATTAAACCTACATGACATTTTACCATTTCACCTGTTTCAGTACCACCATTAATTACATCTTTGCATCTAGATGCTTTTAGCCATATCCATTTTATTGTAAGTATTTTCAGGTGAGATCTATGCTTTGAGCCTAAGTGATGTTTTAATGGACTGCATCCTTCTGCAGTGGCCCATGAGTCTTGGTGGTTCTACAAAGGTCAAGGCGGTCAAGGATTTTTCTGACCAAGTAATAAAAAAGAAAATGTTTGAAGCGCAGGTGTGGCTGTGTGATAAGTTTGCTTCCAAACCATGTGGTTCTGGTTTCAATCCCACAACATGGCACCTTGGGCAAGTGCCGTGTACAATAGCCTTGGACTGACTAAAGCCATATGAGTGGATTTGGTAAATGGAAACTGAAAGAAGCTTGTGATATACATGTGTCCCCTGCTACCACTTGACAACTGGTGTTGGTGTGTTTACTCCTATCAAAAGAGATAAAATAACTACCAGCCTTAAAATAAAGTTGTCGGAGTTAATTAATTTGACTAAAATTCTTCAAGCCATTGGACTCCCCCAGGATGGCTGCAGTCCAATGACTGAAACCAGGATGAAAGATAAAAGATGAAGATATATTCTAAAAACTAGATTTTATTATGAGAGTAAAATTGATGAGGTTTGTGTAATGGCTATGAAATGAACGTATAACATGTGTGGGTATGGGTTGTGTGTGTGTAGTGCTTATGACGTGTGTGTTTGTGTTTATTTACCTGTCTGGTTTGGGAAATGCTCAAAACAACTGCAGCTGGAGAACAGCATTGTTTAATTTGTCAACGATTCTTACCATCACAGCTGGCATCTCTTCATAAAAAGCAATGTGCTGTGAGAGAGAGAGAGAGAGAGAGAGAGAGAGAGAGAGAG
>NC_068994.1:51557066-51558557 GCF_001194135.2 Octopus bimaculoides | reverse complement strand
GAAAGAATGAGAGAGAGGGAGTGTGTGCACATAAATTTGTGCATGTGCATGTGAGTGTATGAGCATATATACATTCATGTGTGTATATATATATATATATATATATATATATATATATGTATATGTATATGTATGTATATATGGAATACTTCAGCATTTTTCTAAGAGTGAGATGAGTGAATATGTTGTTTGTCTTGTTGCTATGTAAATTTGTGTGTGTGTGTGTGTGTGTGTGTGTGGTCTGTTATGATGCACACCAGATCTGAAGTGGTTGGCAATGATTTTCTCTTTTTTTCCTTTAATTAAATTGTAACACCTCAAAAGCTGAGGAGATAACAATATATTTAAGTGTTTAATAAGCAAGCAATGACTTGTGTGTGTGTGTGTGTGTAAAGGATCCAGAAGTACTTCTGTTTTCAATGTAGCAGTGTTTTCGAACCGTATTCCAGCAAATAGAATGCAAATTGTTCTCCTTACATTTAGCTCCGGGCATATAATCCTTGTGGTCAAGTTTTCTCCGGAAGTTTCAGAATCTTAAGTCAATTTGAGTTGAAACCAATTCTTCCACTTCAACTTGAATGGCAATATTGAACTTGTATTGAGGCTGTGTAACAATAACAACGTTGAGCCTCTGTTGGGACAACAACAACACAAAAACTACTTCTATTGGTGCAACCATGACAACAACAACAACAATAACATCTTCTTTTGGGGCAACAACAACAAGAAACGGTACCTCTGATTGATTGTTTTCTGATGTTCTTTCGTAAAAGAACCTGGTGCAGTTTGCCAGCTTATCAACTCCTGTTTGATGATGATGATGATGATGATAACAATGATCTTCTGGGCAAATCCATTTAATGAAGAAAACACATAACATGGATTTGCTCCACAAGGCATCTCATATTGTAGGGGGAAATCAACCTCCTGGGGCAAATCTATCTTTTTCATTTGTATGCAAAACACCTGAAACAAGGGTACATACATGTTACACGCCTACTTTGGTTTTATAGCTTCGAGTTTTAAAAATTGCATGTCCTGATATAAGTACCAGGAGCCAGCCTTGGTTCATATGCATTTTTGCCAATGGTTCTTAGCTATCATGGTACCGTCATGGAATTGGTAGATGTTTCCTCACTTGGCTGTCCACCCAAATTTAACTCAAGACACCCCAAAGTAAATAGCTTCTATCCTGTTTCGTGGCATTGTAGAAGGAAAAAAAAGAAAGAAAGAAAAATGGTTTTTCACCAAAATAAATGAAAAATAGAAAAGAATAGATAAATAAATAAATCTAAGAAAGCCTGATGATAAAAGAAAATGAAGATTGATGATAGTGATGATGATGATGATGATGATGATGATCTAGACAAGTTTCGTTCATTGAAATTGTTGACACCTTTCAGTTGCAATATTTTATTCTGGCATCTAAAGACAAATAAATTATATATATACATATATATATATATATATATATATATATATATATATATA
>NC_068994.1:51550543-51556886 GCF_001194135.2 Octopus bimaculoides | reverse complement strand
AAAAAAAAAAAAGAAACAACCAACCGAAAATTCAAATGGTTTCTTTTTGAAATTTTCATTGAGGAAAAATAGCCAAATAATGGCCAAGACTAAATCAATAACCATTTATTGTCATAAATCTGGAACAGGCAAATATTAAAATATCAGTCTGTGGTAATGTGAGGCCAATACCAGTACCACCACATTCCACCACCACCAAATCGTTACTACTACTAAACCATTGTTACTTTTAGTACTATCACCATATCTACTACCACCACCACTACTGTTACAACTATTACCATCACTACTACCACCACCATCGCTACTACTGCTACTAGTACAGGGCTGTGTGGTCAGTAGTTTGCTTACCAACTGCATGGTTCTGAGTTCAGTCCCACTGCATGGCACCTTGGACGAGTGTCTTTTACTATAACCATGGGCTGACCAAAGACTTGTGAGTGGATTTGGTTGATGGAAACTGAAAGAAGCCCATTGTATGTGTGTGTGTGTGTATATATATATATATGTGTGTGTATGTGTGTGCATGTATGTATGTCTGTTTCTCCCCCTGACATCGCTTGACAATTGATTGACGCTGGTGTGTTTATGTTCCCATAACTTAGTGGTTTGGCAAAAGAGATTGATAGAATAAGTACTAGGCTTACAAAGAATAAGTCCTGGGGTCGATTCATTTGACTAAAGGTGGTGCTCCTGCATGGCCACAGTCAAATGGCTGAAACAAGTAAAAGGATAAAAGAATAATAACAGTAGTAGTAGTAGTAGTAGTAGTAGTTCTGACATGTTGGGGAGAAGATTAAGTCGATTACATGGACCCCATTGCTTGACTGGTGGCTATTTTATTAACCCCACTGAAAGGATGAAAGGCAAAGTCAACCTTGGAGGAATTTGAACTCAGAGCATAAATAATGGAGTAAATGATGTTGGTGCCAGTGCCACAAATGTGTACGGTTCGAGTGCAAGTCAATCGACCTGACATTACCGTATTACTGGTACTCACTTCCTCATTGTTGGAAGGAAGACAGGTGAAGTCAGTCTTCTACTACAACAACTTGATGATGATAATAATAATAATAATAATAATAATAATAATCCTTTCTACTGGAAGTACAAGGCCTCAAATTTGGAGCAAGGGATTAAGTCGATTACATCGAGCCCCAGTGTGTAACCAGTACTTGTTTAATCGACCCTGGGTGCAGGCATGGCTGTATGGTAAGAAGTTTGCTTCCCAACCACATGCTCCGGAGGGAGGTGGTGGCAAGCCCTGCTGTACTCTTTCACCACAACTTTCTCTTACTCTTTCTTCCTGTTTCTGTTGTACCTGTAATTCAAAGGGGCCAGCCTTGTCACACTGTGTCACGCTGAATCTCCTCAAGAACTATATTAAAGGTACATGTGTTTGTGGAGTGCTCAGCCACTTGCACGTTAATTTCACGAGCAGGCTGTTCCGTTGATCGGATCAACTGGAACCCCCGTCGTCGTAACCGACAAAGTGCCACGATGATGTATGTAGTAAATTGTGTTGCGTAGTTCTTTTAAGTTCATATATGTTTTAGTATTTATTAGTGTCTGTCTGTACATCTGCTACTGAGAGAGACAGAGACACAGACAGACAGAGAAGTATTCTTAACAAGGAAGATGGTGAGAGGAAAGATGACCAGCTTGTTTGTGGTGGAACATACTCCATAACCATTAATTCTTTATTATTATTATTTTTTATAGTGTTGAGTAACATCAATAACAGTCAGTCTTATGCTTCACATGCACCTGAACACATGCACAACCAGGTGTATATACCGACTTTCACAAGTGCATAGACATATATCTGTGTGTGTGTGTGTGTGTATTCTATATTTTAGTTGTGTTTCTTTTTTTTAAAACACACCTCATTCCCCTCTTAAAAGTCTGATGCTTCTCATGACTCATTTGTAGCCCTCCCTACTTTCCTCCACCCTCGTTCTTCTTTCTTTTCACCACTACCACCTCCACCACCTTCGCCAGCATCAGTTGAGTAAAGTTTGGGATAGGGTGTATAACTTCTTTTGTGGAATGTGCACACACACACACCTATACACGCACAGAGGCAAAAGCATACTCATAAAATATACCTATATTTGCTTTTTAAAAAAAAAGAAATGAAAGACAATGACTCTTATAAAACTTGTTTGGTTTCCTTAATAGAATTTGTCAAAGAAATTTGTGTGTGCGTGTTGGGGGTGGTGCGTGTTGGGGGTGGTGCATGCAGAAGGTTTGTATGAGTGTATGTATGTGTATGATGTGATATATATATATATATATATATATATATATACATACACTCACCCACACATACACACATATCCATCATTATCATTGTTAAACATTTGATTTCCATGCTGATGTGGGTTGGACATATATGTATACGTGTACTTGTATGTGTGTGTGTGTGTGTGTGTGATGTGTGGCTTAGTGGTTAGGGCGTTGCACTCATGGTCGTAAGGTTGTGGTTCCGATTCCCAGACCAGCAAAACACTTCATTTCTCTTTACACCTGTAAATGGGTGGCCCTGCAATGGACTGACATTCCACTGCAAGTGGACGGTTGGCCTGCCATCGTAGCCGCTGGAGTCATATCATTTGAAAGCTGTAACAATGTGAAGAAGCACATTATGACCAGTGGCTATAACAACAGCCAGTACTCTTGTCAGTACAGTGCAATAGTGTCGGTTCCACCCTGCCGGTGCTGGTGCTACCCTGCCTGTGCTGGTGCCACGTAAAAAGCATCCAGTCCACACTGTAAAGTGGTTGGTGTTTGGAAGGGCATTCAGTTGTAAAAGACCATGCCAAAACTGGCCTTGCTCGTGCTGGTGCCACATGAAAAGCATTCAATTCACTTTGCAGAGTGGTCAGTGTTAAGAAAGGCATGCCAAACAGACAGTGAAGCATGGTGCAGTCTTCTGCTTGGCTAGCTCCTGTCAGACCGTCCAACCCATGTCAGCATGGAAAGCAGAAATTATATGAATAAAAAAAAAAAAAGATCTCATCATCGTTGTATGTCCACTTTTCCGTGCTTATATGAACTGGAGTGTATTTCATTAAAACAACTGTTGACCATATCCTGGTTGCACCAAACAATAATGGCATTAAACCTGCTTATGGGTGGGCCTGGTAGATGTGCCGGTGAAAGTTAGCATTAGCGGTATTGTTAGTTGAAGTTGTGGTGTAATCAGAGACGCAATGTCTATCTAGGGGAAAAGCCCCTGATGTAGGCCTAATGCACTTTGATGCCAGTATCATTGCAGGCATTGCTGTCAGAATGCAAAGAGCTTGGAACAGATTCTGCAAAGCATCTTTCCTGATCTAAAAGTTCTACCAATTCACTGCCCAGAATTGGTAATTCTTTGGTATCAACCTCAAAAAGATTAAAGGCAAAGTTGACCTTGGTGGGATTTGAACTCAAGCCACAGAGTGTTAACAAATACTATGAGATATTCTATCTAATACTCTAATGATTGTACCTGTTCAATACTTTCATGGCAAAAAAAAAAAAAAAAAATGGAAAAAACCCCGAAATTCTGAAACTAGTAAAAAAGACATGAACAAGTAAAATATAAGATGGTACGACCACCAGGTGAAATGATACAGACTCCAGATGAAATGTTTCACGTGCCAGAGGAAATGAGGCACAATCTCCTGATGGAATGGTTCAACCACCAGATGAAATGGTACAACCTACAGATGACATGTAGCTTAGGTGCACAATGTCTGCCAAAAATCGGGGCCGATCAGGACTTGCATACCGCAGTGTCCTTGCACTTGCTTGATGCGAAAGTGGGTGGAGGAATGAATTTCAAACGACAACAACAACAAACATAGAAATATCTGATTGTACTGCCATGGCACAATGTGATGAATATGTAATGAGTGTGGGTGTGTGTGTTTTTTTTTAGTGCGACTGCATATATAGGCTTGTTTATCTTTGTGTGGGAAACAGCAGCTGATATTGTGAATGAAAAGAGAAAAAGTAAAAAGAACATTGAAGACGCAGCAGCTACCATCATCATCATCATCATCATCATCATCATCATCGTTGTCCTTCACTGTCATCATCATCGTCATCATCAGTGTTGTCGTTGTTGCTGTTGAAGAGTTCAATATTACACTTCTTTCTGATTGCTTTTAATCCTGTTAAATAAATTCGAAAGAAAACAGTCGCCTTCTTAACAAAAGTTCGAACAATAAAAAACAAAAAAGAAACAAAGAAAAGAAAAAAAACCATAACAAGAACACTTAAAAAACAACAACAAAAGCAAGAATAGCAGCAGCAGCAGCAACAACAACAACTGAAACAAAAATAGCTACAATAGTATCATCATCATCATCATCATCATCATCATCAACAGCAGCAGTATTAGCAACAGTAACAGCATCAAATTCAATCTGATTTGTTCCCATGTCATCGTCATCATCATCATCATCATCATCATCCACCCCTCCCTGACTTCTCCCCTCTAATTTCTCCCACCCCCTTCCCCCCTCTGCTGTTCCATTGTAGAATTCATATCCTGTCTCAACGTGAAATGGAAGTGCAGGTGTGGGGGAGGGGGAGTTGAGATTAATGGTGAAGAGAAGAGCATGTATGTGTTTCTGTTTATATACATACATACATACATACATACATATATATATACACACACACACACACGTAATGCATGTATATATATACATATATATACATTTGTGTATATGTGTGCATGTGTGTGTGTGTGTGTAAAATCCGTCTTTGTTCTTTTCCTTTTAATTTTAGGTTCATACTGATTAGCATGCATATGTAATTATGTGTGTATAAATAAATACGTACACACACACACACACACTAATGCTTATGCACATGTATGACACGCATACACTAACATGCAAACATGTATTTGTGTGAGTGTGTGTGTATACATGTGCATACATGAATGTGTGCACGCATGAGATCTGCTAATGCATGAAATTACATACATGCACACATGCCTACCTGTATGTGCATACATACAGGTGAACATACATACACATACATAACAACACGTTCATATACAGATATAAACCCACGTACTCATACATACACACACACACACACATAATCATGCGTAACATCCTTACTTTCACCTCTTGCCCTATATTTCGTTGTATCTGATTGTGACAAAAAAGTAAAGAAATAATCACATGTGCATGCACACACATGCATGCACACACACACACACACACACACACACACAGAACACGGAGACACACAGACACATGCACACACAATAACAATGGAAGAAGCTGATAATGTTGGATGCTACATTGGACAAAGTAGGATCAAATACACATGGTGCATGAATAAAAGATGTAATCGACATACCCCCTCCCCTCAAAATCTTCTGGCTCTGTGCCAAAATTTGAAACAATAGTAATAATAATAATGATGATGATGATGATGATGGCGATAATGGTTTCAAATTTTGCCACAAGGACAGCAATTTTGCGGGAGGGGATGAGTCGATTACATCGCCCCCCCCCCACGTTTAACTGGTACTTATATTTATCGACCCCGGGAGGATGAAAGGTAAAGTTGACCTCGGCAGAATTTGAACACAGAACGTACCAACAGGCGAAATACTGCTAATCATTTCGCCAATAATAATAATAATAATAATAATAATAATAATCTTTTCTACTAAAGGTACAAGACCTGAAATTGGGAATAATAGTAGCGATAATTATAATTAGTGGTGGTGGTGGTGGTGGTTGTATTGATTGATAATGTCTTTGAGAAAATTCATGTTAAAATGCTGAAAAAAAATAAATGGAACGGAAATAGATTTTAAATCTAAGTAAGGTAAGTTACAACAACAACAACAACAACATTGATAGCCACAACATCGAAAGAAATTATTGCTGCAGTGTTTTTATTACATTTGATTAGGTTGACGGTAGCAGTTAATTGAATTTTCTACATAGGCGTAGGAGTGGCTGTGTGGTAAGTAGCTTGCTTACGAACCACATAGTTCCGAGTTCAGTCACACTGCGTGGCACCTTGGGCAAGTGTCTTCTTACTATAGCCTCAAGCCAACCAAAGCCTTGTGAGTGGATTTGGTAGACGGAAACTGAAAGAAGCCTGTCGTATATATGAATATATTTATATGTGTGTGTGTGTGTGTGTGTCTGTCTGTCCGTCCCCCCCAACATCGCTTGACAACCGATGCTGGTGTGTTTACGACCCCGTAACTTAGCTTTTCGGCAAAAGAGACCGATAGAATAAGTACTAGGCTTACAAAGAATAAGTCCTTGGGTCGATTAGCTCGACTAAAAGGTGGTGCTCCAGCATGGCCACA
>NC_068994.1:51547887-51550533 GCF_001194135.2 Octopus bimaculoides | reverse complement strand
AAGTACTAGGCTTACAAAGAATAAGTCCTTGGGTCGATTAGCTCGACTAAAAGGTGGTGCTCCAGCATGGCCACAGTCAAATGACTGAAACAAGTAAAAGAGTAAAGAATATATATATATATATACTTTTTCCAGATAGTGTGTCAAAATCCAGCCAGAGGAGAAGTCTTCCTGGGGCTACAAGCTACAGTAGCATCAACCCTTAAGGGTTAGCCACATTTAGGTGGCAAATATACTTCATGATGTCATGCAGCTACTGTTTATACTTCACTCAGAGATTTATCATTGCTTAAATATATATATATATATATGTATATACACATACATATATATACAAGTTTGAAGATTTAACAAAAACAGAGCAAATGGAAAATTTTACAAAAACATAAACGGAAAATCCGAAGCTAATTCCTTGTCAGTCAGTGTCCAAAAGATCCTAACAATTGTGTGCCTTTTATTCTTGATATTGTTCACTCTCAGTGGTGCCACTGGCAAAAAGTCCCTGGGAATAGCTAGCTAACGAATGTACAGGACAATGACAAAAGCAAACATGACAACATAAAATAGCTATAATAATTGTGCATGCATGCATAAATACACACATACATATATATATATATATATATATATATACATATATATATAGATATATTATCTTGTTTGTTAGGGAAAGTACTTTATTCATGTTGTAGAGTTTATGTTTATTAGGAATCAGTTAATGATTCCCTTTGTTGCTACTCAAAATTTCATGTCATATGCACTCAGCCAACATTATAAAATGCATACACGCGGACATTCTCAATCTACATGGATACAGTCGTACATATAATATATGGACTTCATACAATGATGATGATGATGATGTGTAAATGTGTGTGCATGAGCACACACTCTCTCTCTCTCAAACACACACACACGCACACACACACACACACAGAGTGCTTGCATGAGGCAGCAAGGGAGATAACATGTTTGTGGTTATTTGCATTTATTTGTGTAATAGTTGTTGTTCTTGTAGACCCATCTTATCATCATCATCATCATCATCATCATCATCATCGATTAATGTCCGTTTTTCATGCTGGCATGGGTTGGACGGTTTGACTGAGGTCTGGAGAGCCAGGGTTGCACCAGGCTCCAATCTGGTCTGGCAGAGTTTCTACAGCTGGATGCCCTTCCTAATGCCAACCACTCCGAGAGTGTACTGGGTGCTTTTATGTGCCACTGGCAGAGGGGCCAATGAGGTGGGCCTGGCAATGATCATGTTCGGATGGTGCTTTTTACGTGCCATTATACATTTAAAAAAAAAGGGTCAAAGCTCACTTGGAAACTATAGGCTGATAAGGCCAGTTTCCTAGATTCTGTGGCATATGTATCCACCCTGGATGGGATGCTGGTCCATCACAAGATAACTTGTTTTTGCCAGCTGAGTGGACTGGAGCAATGTGAAATGAAACGTTTCGCTCAAGAACACATCACATTGCCCTGCCCAAGAACTGAAACCACAGTCTTATCATCCTAAGTACAACACCCTTAACCACTAAGCTATTTATCACCTCCATATTACCCATTGGTAATAAGGAAATAAAAGCAGATGAAGTAAAAAAAAAAGAAAGAAAGAAAGAAAAAACAAAATAATGACAAAGATGAGGATAACAATGTAGTGGTAATAGTAGTAGTAGTAGTAGTAGTAGTAGTAGTAGTAGTAGTAGTAGCTAACATACTATGATGAAATCTACTCCCTGAAACCTTTCAGAATTTTCCAGCAAACCAATTTACCATTCTACTTTCCAAGTATTTATATTCACTAATTGCTTGCACAGACCATCATAAAACTTCCCTCAGATCTGACTGTTTACTTTGATATTTATGACTTTACCTTGATGGGTGCATTTTGGATGAGGTTTTTTTGTTGTTTTGTTTGTTTTTGTGGTAACTGTTTTCCTATTAACCTCTGTGTGTGTGTGTGTGTGTGTTATAGGTAGGTGTTTGCTTGTGGTAAGGTTTTGTGTGTGTGTGTTATAATTGTAACTAATCCTATCATTAGAAGGATATAGCAAGGCATATCTATACATGTCCTGTGTACCTGCTTGCATGTATCTTGTGTGTGTGTATATATATGTGTGTGTGTGTGTGTGTGGATATATGTATGCATATATATTTGGATATATGTATGCATATGCATGTGGATATATGTATGTATATATGTGTGTGTAGATATATGTATACATATATTTGGATGTATCACCATTGTCATCATCATCATCATCATCATTTAACGTTCGTTTTCCATGCTGGCATGGTTTGATGTGTGTATATATATATACATATATATGTGGATGTATGTTTGCATATATATATATATATATCAGATAAGTATATATGAAAGTGTAAATGCATGTGTATATATGTGTATATACTCACTAATATAAATAGTGTACTTATGTCTGTATATACTTCCGTATGTCTGCAGGCATAAACATATGAATCTAAATAAATATCAGAACGCACAATGTTTCTCCCTTTCCCTCTTTCTCTCTCCCCCTTCTTTTCTTCCCCACCCCCCTTCTCTCACCATCTACTCACAATGTTTCCAACTGCAGAAAATATTCCAGAACTTCTGTATATTGTCTTGAATCATCAAAA
>NC_068994.1:51546242-51547480 GCF_001194135.2 Octopus bimaculoides | reverse complement strand
CACACGCATACACACGTTTATCTTATTTATTTAAGCACTGTCATATCTTGTTCTATCTACCTACATATCTACCTATCCACCTATCTAATTCTAACCCTACCTCTTTTTCTCGTATCTGTTATGTGCAGAAGCACAAGCATGGCTGTGTGGTAAGAAGCTTGCTTCCCAACCACATGGTTCCGGGTTCAGTCCCACTGCATGGCACCTTGGGCAAATGTCTTCTACTAAAGCCTCGGGCTGACCAAAGCCTTGTGAGTGGATTTGGTAGACGGAAACTAAAAGAAGCTAGTCGTATATATGTATGTGTATATGTTTGTGTGTCTGTGTTTGTTCTTTCACCATCGCTTCACAACTGATGCTGGTGTGTTTACATCCCCCATAACTTAGCAGTTTGGCAAAAGAGACTGATAGAATAAGTCCTGATAGAATATGACTGCATTGCTGCAGTCATATAACTGAAACAAGTAAAAGAATAAAAGAATATATATATATAGTGTTGTATTTCATGAAGGTCATTTTAATATTATTTTTTTCCAAATAAGCACACACACTATATATATATATATATATATATATATTTCTTCACTTGTTTATTACTGTCCTTATTTTATTATTTTAACTCATGTTCATTGTCCAGAAGTCTTTCGTCACCACACATCTGTGACCTCTTCAGCAACACTTTTCATTTTTGTGTGTGTTCTTGCTTCACTTACTCCATTCTGTTCTCCTAAAATGTACTAATCAAGTATTGGGGGTGATCTAGTTAACTGACTAAGCTTCCTCTTATCAAAAGTTTCAGGCTTGAGCTCATGTTAGAATCATCATCATCATCATCATCATCGTCACTATTATTGTGAGGGCAATGGATGATAGATTTGACTTTGTCTTTTACCTTTCAAGAGTCAGTCTAGAAGAAATAAGTATGAGTCTCGCGTACTAGAGTCCTAGAGTCGATAGGCTCCACTCCTGCTCCCTTCCTCCACCGAAAATGTTGTGACATTGTGGTTGTGTTATCAAAAAAACCTTTGTGTGTTGATAACAAAAAATAGTTTAAAATGGAGTTATGTGGTGGTGGGGGGGAGGGAGTGTAACTAGCAACACCCTCCCCCCTGAAACTAAGACACACCACCACTATACCATCATTCCTCCACAATTTCACCCCACCCCCCCGTACCCATTCTACCATCACCACCGGTACATCTCCACCACCACCACCACCATTACACTTCCTCACACAC
>NC_068994.1:51544175-51545488 GCF_001194135.2 Octopus bimaculoides | reverse complement strand
TAGCTCATTATAAATTCCATCCAAGGATTTAAAAAGTACCTTTGGATGTTTAAAAAAAAAAAAAGGTTGAAGGTTACTTGTGGGCCTTGGCTACATAAGTTATTGGTTCATGCTCTGTGGATAGCCTTCAATTTTTTTTTTTTAATGTTTTTGTCAATCCAAAGGTTTCTCAACTTAATATGTTACTTGATGTTATTATTTATGACCATATCCACTTTGAAACTCTCTCTTAGAATGATTTATTAAGCCAAACTATTTATTAGGCAGGTTATAATTTATATCAGTCGTTTTTAAATCTGCTTGTGTTATACAGTGACAGGTCTCCTCCCCTCTTCTCCCAAATGCATTGTGGAGTATTTAAATAATGGTTAGCCAAGAGAGGTAAAGGGCAGGGCAATGCTAATGGCTTTCGCAGGTCCCTGCCCCCACTTAGGCAGTTAGGACTTAATCAATCTCCAACTTTAACACAGCTATAATGAACAAAAAATGAAACATTAAAAAAAATGCAAACAAAATTGTGAAGGAGGAAGAAATTGGCTGGGCTATCTGTTAAATGTTCCTAGTTTTCACAGCAGAGTAAACACAAACGTACCCAAGGCCAGAAACATGGTGGTGTTTTAAAAGTGGGTGGTATGTTAGACTGATCCCCCACTTAGGTTACCTCCCTTTCTTTAACATTTCAAGTTTAAAATGCTCCTATTGGGAATCTGAGTAGACTGGAGTGATGTGAAACAAAGCATTTTGGTCAAGGAGACAACACGCCACATGATGTTAAATACCTACCAAAAAATAGAATTGGTATTTTCTGCAAGTCCTCTCCCCTGAAATTACTGGCCTTGTGCCAAAATTTGAAATGAATATTTAAAAAAAAAAATGCTACTACGATTTCAACAATGACAACTAATATTGTTATAACTATTAATTGTTGCAGTTTAAAAATGAACTAAAGACAACAATTTCATAACAAACATTCACATATTCACATGAAATATTGATTTATCTTTGTTTTTTTTCTTTTCTTTTACAGGTAAGGAAGAGTCTATTATTATTTTCATTGATTATAACCACGGGTTTGGTTTGACTAATTAATTTTGACGACGTGGAGGTTTTCATTCTTACTGTTCAGCTAAACAGCATAAGAAGTAGGTATTTTTGACTTACTTTATCTTTCAATATCTCTGCACTTTGGAATGTTTCTCTGTGTGTTTGCATATGTTTGTGTATGTGTGTGTGTGTGTGTGTGTGTGTGTGTGTATTTACATGTACACATGCTCACATATACATACATACATATATATATATATATATGTATA
>NC_068994.1:51538414-51542621 GCF_001194135.2 Octopus bimaculoides | reverse complement strand
GGGGGGGGGGTCATTAAATAAAATATTAGTCAAATACTTGGGTTGATGTAATTGTTTAATCCACTTGTTACTCAAAATTGCTAGCCTTATGTTTAAATTAAAGTCAATTTAAATTAGATGCAATTATTAATTATAATGATGAATTAAAAGCAATCATTAATCTTTTCTTCAATAGGCACAAGGCCTGAAATATGGGGGAGGAGTCTAGTCAATCACATCAAACCTAGTACTTCACTGGTACTTATTTCATCGACCCCAAAAGGACGAAAGGCAAAATCGATGCCGGCTGAATTTGAACTCTGAGTGTAGTGATGGGCAAAATACCACTAAGCATTCTGTCCAGCGTGCTAATGATTCTGCCAGCTCACCATCTTAGAAGCAGTTATTAATAAGAATGGTAAATTAGGAGTTAAAGCATTGGACAAAATCTCTTGCAGTTTTTAGCTACTGCCGATTAAGTTCTGAGTTCAAATCCTGTTCAAGTCAACTTTGCCTTTTATACAGTCAATTACTGGGGTTGATTTGGCTCTGTGCTTCACCCTAAATTTGTGGCTTTGTGCCTATGTTAGAAAAAATATTATTGTTATTATTATTATTTGTGTTGTTTTATTTTGATGGAATTGGATATTTATTCCATGTTTACCTGAAAGAAGATCTTTCTTCCTAGGGATATATCTTTCAAGCATGGAACCTTACAAATACCCTAATTTGTAGGGGGTGGGAGGCAAAAGAATTTTTTTTTTTTTTTTAAACATATTTAATTTCGTTTTTGTGTTTCCAACTCTTTTCAATATTGCTACACATACTGAATCAGTAGAGGACACCCTTCCTACAAATTTAAACGGAAACGCATTCTATAAAGAATGTGCAAACGAATAAAAATAGAAAACAAATCAAATTATGCTGTGGTATTAACAATGGGCAGATTTTGAACATGAACCAACCAGCCAAGGGAACATCTGCTTGGCAGAATTTTGCAACCAAGTAAGGTAGATGTTTGCCAGAGTTTTGTTTTTTTCAAATTTTATTCAAGAACAAGACTAGTGAAAGGTTATCTCTCTATGCATTGCCAAAAGCAGAGTAGAAAAACCACAATTACAAGTAGGTTTGGTCAGTGTGTGGGGTGATATTTCCCTCTGTCAGTTGAAGGAAGAATTTAAGAACTCTGTGCCTGATTTTTAAAACAGAATGGATTGAAGAGCCGATATTTCACCTGTTGGTCCATATACTAGATCTGAAATACATGGGTTGATGTAGTGTAAGGGTTGTTGTCAAAGTTATTGACAATCATGCTGAGTCTCTATTCCCGAGCGTTATACTAATACATCCATTTGTTGTTTACACCACCTGCCTTCGTCTGTTGTTTTTTTCGTAAATTCTCCCATATATATATATATATATATATAAATATATGATGGGCCTTTTTTAGTTTCTGTCTACCAAATCCACTCACAAGGCTTTGGTTAGCTCAAGGCTATAGTAGAAGACACTTACTCGAGGTACCATGCAGTGTGACTGAATCCAGAACCATGTGGTTAGGAAACAGGCTTCTTACTACTCGGTCATGCCTGTGCCTACGCAGTATGTCTGTACTTTTGTCACTGGGAAAAACATTGCTCAACACACTCATTGACTTGTATAGATTAGAGAAAACATTGTTGTTACTCTGTTGTTTTACAACAATGCTGAGGGTATATATTTGAAAAGTGAACAAGGTGTGAGAGACTGTCAGAGATTTTTCAAAGAGCAGGAAGAGGAAAAAACCCCCACAAAAAACCTAGATGTGATGGTGTATTTATGTGTGTTTGTAGATATATTTGTTTTAGGGTGATTGTCTATGTGTGTAATTCGTGTAGGTGTAATTCATGTAGTGTGTGAATGTTTGCATGAAAAAAATTGTGTGTCTTCTTCTGCTTTTGATTGTGTATCCATGTAGATATTAGTTTGTGTGTGTGTGTGTGTGTGTGTGTGTGTGTACACTTGTGCATGTATGTGCTTGCATTCTGTGTGTTTGTGTGTCAAAATATATGTATGTATTTGTGCTTAACTGTGTTTGTGTATGAAATACATACATACATCATCATTATCGTTTAACGTCCTCTTTCCATGCTGGCATGGGTTGGACGGTTTGACTGAGGTCTGTGAGACTGTGGCTGCACCAGGCTCCGATCTGATCTGGCAAGGTTTCTACAGCTGGATGCTCTTCCTAATGCCAACCACTCCAAGAGTGTAGTGGGTGCTTTTTATGTGCCACCGGCACAGGAGCCAGTCAGGTGGGCCTGGCAGCGATCACGTTTGGATAGTGCTTTTTATGTGCTACCAGCATGGGGGCCAGTCATGGGGTACTGGCATCAGCCATGTTTGGATGGTGCTTTTTACATGTCAGTGGCTCGGGGGCCAGTCAGGGGGTACTGGCATCGACCACGTTCAGATGGTGCGTTTTATACATATAAATTTATATACATTCACACGTATTATGTGTGTGTGTGAATATAAAAAGTAAACATCAGATTTATGGTTATAATTTAGATTTGGTACTTGCATATCTACAGCATCCTGCCAACACTTGAGGTTTTTACTGTTATTTTATTTCACTTCAAGCCCTCTGTGATCATATCGAACCATTTCTGGAGTCCTAATTTTAGTCTGTTTCATTGATCTCAGTCAGTGCTCAACTGGTAATTATTTCATTGACCTTGAACAGATGAAAGGCAAGGTTGACCTTGGTGGAATTTGAACTTCGAATGTAATGACAAACAAAAATGCTGCTAAGTATTTTGTTTGTCATGCTAATGATTCTGCTGGCTGGCCTCTTTTCTCAATTATGGCATGGACTAGTTTGAGGCAGTGTTTCTTATAGCAGGGATCTGTGAGGACTGAAAAACAAATTTAAAAAAACGGGTAGCTGGGCAGATAGATTGACTTTATAAACTGACCAACACCGTGATGAAGAAAGTTCTTTCTCATTAAGAAAATGTATTCACATTCACTTCTCTAACTTTGACTTCTTTATCCTGAGTGGCCTCACCATGTTTTTATGAATTTGTTACCCCCAAACCTACTCTATAATTTAGTGTGTGTGTGTGTGTGTGTGTGTATATATATATATATATATATATATATATATATATATATATATATATGCGAAAATGTAATAGAAAATCTATACATAAATAAATACATACATACACATATGTATACACACATATGTATATGTAGTCACACTCATACACACACATATATGACCATTTGTGTGCACAAGACAAGTTGGCCAACAACACTGTGGCTTCCTCCCTTCGTTACTTTAATTTTGATTCATTGACTAAAGAGCATGTGTGTGTATGCATACACACACACACACACACAAGTAAGATGTGAAGAGTATAAATTTTCATGAATCCTTCACACATGAGGAGTTTGCAGGAAACAAAAACAATACATAATGGTATGTTCAACTAAAAAAAAAGAAACCCATACAAAATAAGAATGTATGCTAATATGATATGAAAATAGCTGGACAATAAAGGAAAAAGTCACCAAAAGTCTAACACACATACCTGAATACAGAATTATCTGCACACACGCACACACACACACACACACGGATGCTCAAATTCACCCAGGCCATATACAAATTTAGATATGAGAACTAGGTTGTTGGCATACAAAAATAATTTCCACAGGCATTCAATCTTAAAGACCTGGAGATCTGTGACGAACAATTAGGGGCTGAGAACTGAACCCTGATGAACACTTGTATGCTAAATTCTTTACAGCATTTGTTGCTAACTCTCATCTTGCTGTTAGCTTCTCTGTATATTTGCTCCTGCAAATATTCATCTCCGTTTATTTTTCTTAACAACCACCAGACTACAGAAGATACAACTCACCAAAGACCTTTTATTTGTCATTGGTGGTCTTTGGTAATTTTTCCAGGGCCATGAAAAGATTGTGCTTCAGACCAGTAACATTTATGCCGGTTGCATGTAAAAAGCACCATCCAAACGTGGTCGATGCTAGCCGCCTCACCCCGACTGGCTCCTGTGCCGGTGGCACGTAAAAAGCACCATCTGAACGTGGTCAATGCCAGCACCGTCTTGACTGGCTCTTGTGCTGGTGGCACATAAAAAGCACCATCCGAACATGGTCGATGCTAGCCCCCCTTGCCCCAACTGGCTCCTGTGCTGGTGGCATGTAAAAAGCACCC
>NC_068994.1:51537027-51537649 GCF_001194135.2 Octopus bimaculoides | reverse complement strand
ACCCCGACTGGCTCCTGTGCCGGTGGCACGTAAAAAGCACCATCTGAACGTGGTCAATGCCAGCACCGTCTTGACTGGCTCTTGTGCTGGTGGCACATAAAAAGCACCATCCGAACATGGTCGATGCTAGCCCCCCTTGCCCCAACTGGCTCCTGTGCTGGTGGCATGTAAAAAGCACCCACTACACTGGTATTTTTAAGGTGTTTTGTTTGTTAGGAAATGTGGAACACGTGAGTTGGCTTATAAGACAGAGGAGTTATTGTGAAGAATGTGTCTTGTGAGAATTGTAGACTGACCCTAACAATGCTCTCTCTCTCTCTCTCTCTCTCTCTTTCTCCTTTTTCATTACACAATTATGTATGTGTATGAGAAAGAGAAGAAAGTGTGTGTGTGTGTGTGTGTACATTCATTTCATTTACTCATAAAAGCATACACACACACACACACACACACACACTCTCTCTCTCTCTATTTCTGTTTATCTCTCTTTTTGTCTGTCTGTCTGTCTGTTTGACTCCTCTCTCCCTCTCTCTCTCCTCCTCCCACTCTCTCCTCCTTTTTCTCTCCTCCTCCCACTCTCTCCTCCTCTCTCTCTCTCCTCCTCCCACTCTCTCCTCCTCCC